>NC_083442.1:34729064-34776564 GCF_020745735.1 Hemiscyllium ocellatum | reverse complement strand
CTCTCAACCTTCTTCTCTCTAACAAAAACAGCCTCAAGTCCCTCAGCCTTTCCTCGTAAGACCTTCCCTCCATACCAAGCAACATCCTGGTAAACCTCCTCTGCACCCTTTCCAGAGCTTCCACATACTTCCTATAATGCGGTGACCAGAACTGCACGCGATACTCCAAGTGTGGCCGCACCAGTGTTTCGTACAGCTGCAGCATAACCTCATGGCTCTGACACTCAATCCCTCTATCAATAAAAGCTAATACACTGTTTTTCCTGCTCCATGGATGCTGTCTGACCTGCTGTGCTTTTCCAGCACCATACTCTTGATTCTGATCTCCAGCATCTGCCGTCCTCACTTTCACCTAATACAACGTAAGTTTTCTTAACAACCCTGTCAACTTGGGTGGCAACTTTCAGGATCTGTGTACCTGGACACTGAGATCTTTCTGCTCATCTACACTACCAAGAATCTTGCCATTAGCCCAGTACTCTGTATTCCTGTTCCTCCTTCCAAAGTGATTCACCTCACACTTTTCTGCATTAAACTCCATTTTTCACTGCTCAGCCCAGCTCTGCAGCTAATCTATGTCCCTCTGTAACCTATAACATCCTTCATCACAACTCTGCCAACCTTTGTGTCATCTGCAAATTCACTAAGTCATCCTTCGACACCCTCATCTGGGTTGTTTATAAAAATGACAAACAGCAGTGGACCCAAAACAGATCCTTGCGGCACACCACTAGTAACTGAACTCCAGGATGAATATTTCCCACCAAGCACCACTCTCTGTCTTCTTTCAGCTAGCCAACTTCTGATCAAAACTGCTAAATCACCATCAATCGCATGCCCCTGTATTTTGTATAATAGCCTCCTGTGGTGAACCTTATCAAACGCCTTACTGAAATCCACATACACCACATCAACCACTTTACCCTCATCCACCTGTTTGGTCACCTTTCTGTGTTTCATAGACACATTCTCCCAAGTCTCTTTGTGTTGCACTTTTTGACAGTTTTCCTCCATTTAAATATTACTCTGTTCTTTGTCCTTTCTTCCAAAATGAACAATTACCCATTTTCCCACATTATGGTTCATTTGTCAACTCTTTGCCCACTGACTTAACCTATCGATATTTCTCTGTAAACTGTTTGTATCCTTCTTGCAGCCTGCCTAGTTTTGTGTCATCTGCAAATTTGGATATAGTATATTTGCTTCCTTTCTCATTAATATATATTGAAAACGGTCGCGGTCCCAACACAGATCCTTAGTCCAGCAACCTGAGAGAGATCCCCTTATTTCACTCACCGTTTCTTCACTGTGAGCTCATTTTCAAATGCTGATCCAACACCATGGGGCACCTTGTCAAACACCTTCTACAAGTCCAAATACAACACATCTACTGGTTCCCCTTTATGTTCTCTGGTTGAAACTTATATAAAAAAACTCTAATAAATTTGTCAGATATGATTTCCCTTTCATGAAACCATACCAACTCTGCTTAATTAGATAATGGTTTTCCAAATGTTCTGCTAACTCTTCCAACTGTTTTCCAACAATATTTTGTGGAGTTGAAATGCCCATCAGCCATGATTGAATGGCGGAGTGGACTCGATGGGCCGAATGGCCTTACTTCCACTCCTATGTCTTATGGTCTTAATAGATGCTACACCCATAACTCCCTGCTTTTTGCCTCCCTCCCTTTTTGACTTCCTGAAATGTTGAACTATTGAAACACAGTCACTGATGTAGGAAGGTCTGCTGCCAATTTGCACACAGTAATCTTCCTAAAAGCAGCTCTGAGATAAAGGATGAGTTAGTTTGCCCTTGTCAGCGATAAAGTGTGAGGGATATTGGGTAGGACCCCAATGGAACTGAGTCTGCTCACTCTGCACTCTGTCAGTCCCACCTCTCTCCATCCTGGGCTGTTCCTATCACCTGGTAAAAACAATGACTGCAGATGCTGGAAACCAGATTCTGGATCAGTGGTGCTGGAAGAGCACAGCAGTTCAGGCAGCATCCAACGAGCAGCGAGATCGACGTTTCGGGCAAAAGCCCTTCATCAGGAATAAAGGCAGTGAGCCTGAAGCGTGGAGAGATAAGCTAGAGGAGGGTGGGGGTGGGGAGAAAGTAGCATAGAGTACAATGGGTGAGTGGGGGAGGGGATGAAGGTGATAGGTCAGGGTGGAGAGGGTGGAGTGGATAGGTGGAAAAGAAGATAGGCAGGTCGGACAAGTCATGGGGACAGTGCTGAGCTGGAAGTTTGGAACTGGGGTGAGATGGGGGGGGGAGGGGAAATGAGGAAACTGTTGAAATCCACATTGATGCCCTGGGGTTGGAGTGTTCCGAGGCGGAAGATGAGGCGTTCTTCCTCCAGGCGTCTGGTGGTGAGGAAGCGGCGGTGAAGGAGGCCCAGGACCTTCATGTCCTTGGCAGAGTGGGAGGGGGAGTTGAAATGTTGGGCCACAGGGTGGTGTGGTTGATTGGTGCGGGTGTCCCGGAGATGTTCCCTAAAGCGCTCTGCTAGGAGGCGCCCAGTCTCCCCAATGTAGAGGAGACTGCATCGGATACAATAAATGATATTAGTGGATGTGCAGGTAAAACGTTGATGGATGTGGAAGGCTTCTTTAGGGCCTTGGATGGAGGTGAGGGAGGAGGTGTAGGCGCAGGTTTTACAGTTCCTGCGGTGGCAGGGGAAGGTGCCAGGATGGGAGGGTGGGTTGTAGGGGGGGCGTGGACCTGACCAGGTAGTCACGGAGAGAACGGTCTTTGCGGAAGGCGGAAAGGGGTGAGGAGGGAAATATATCCCTGGTAGTGGGGTCTTTTTGGAGGTGGCGGAAATGTCGGCGGATGATTTGGTTTATGCGAAGGTTTGTAGAGTGGAAGGTGAGCACCAGGGGCGATCTGTCCTTGTTATGGTTGGAGGGGTGGGGTCTGAGGGCGGAGGTGTGAGATGTGAACGAGATGCGTTGGAGGGCGTCTTTAACCACGTGGGAAGGGAAATTGCGGTCTCTAAAGAAGGAGGCCATCTGGTGTGTTCTATGGTGGAACTGGTCCTCCTGGGAGCAGATATGGCAGAGGCGGAGGAATTGGGAATACGGGATGGCATTTTTGCAAGAGGTAGGGTGGGAAGAGGTGTAATCCAGGTAGCTGTGGGAGTGGGTGGGTTTGTAAAAAATGTCAGTGTCAAGTCGGTCGTCATTAATGGAGATGGAGAGGTCCAGGAAGGGGAGGGAGGTGTCAGAGATGGTCCAGGTAAATTTAAGGTCAGGGTGGAATGTGTTGGTGAAGTTGATGAATTGCTCAACCTCCTCGCGGGAGCACGAGGTGGCGCCAATGCAGTCATCAATGCAGCGGAGGAAGAGGTGGGGAGTGGTGCCGGTGTAATTACGGAAGATCTACTGTTCTATGTAGCCAACAAAGAGGCAGGCATAGCTGGGGCCCATACGGATGCCCATGGCTACCCCTTTGGTCTGGAGGAAGTGGGAGGATTCAAAGGAGAAATTGTTAAGGGTGAGGACCAGTTCGGCCAGACAAACGAGAGTGTCGGTGGAAGGTGTCAGTTTAGACATCTTCCTGATGCATTGTAACACACTTTGACCTCAGGACCCTCCTTCCCGTTTGGGGAATCTGATCTGGTAAGATCTGGTTCAGACTGACAGACACAATAAGCAACAACAACTGAATAACTGTAAAAAAGAGACAGATACTGAACTGACACCTCTTCTAATGGGGCTCAATAAAAGCCATGATATCTAGGCTGACATTAATAAAACTGACAACTGATTGATGAACATAATTAAAGCCTGTTCTTTGAAGGAGAATGTCATGCATGTCTGACAGTGAATAATGATTCCCTTAGCTTTCAACTAACTCAATGGTTTCTGTATTAATAACCCTGGCATAGAGGACTCCATATTGTGTTGAACCCAGTGTATTATATCCACAGTGATTTTTCACAGACACTCACTGAGGTAATAGCCTTCATGGGGACCTTTGTCAGTCAGAGAGTGAGGATGTTAGAGTGGGATAGAGTTTTACAAACAGGACCGATGGTGTCCTCAGTCACACACTCACTCACTGAGTAATAACCAAGAATCTGCTGTTCCCCTCCAAAAACGGAGGAACCTCAGTAAAACTCTGATACTTACAGTGCAGATACACAGCTGTTCCTAATATCTCACTGTAGCTCGCCTTCCTTTCAGTGCTTACACCCTCAGTCCATCTCCTTGTCTAACGTTTGTTCTAACGCTCCTCTGTGCTTGCATCTTTCCCTAACTCCCTCCTTGTAATTACATTCTCCTTTCTCAGTTTGGTGATACACTGCCCTCCTTTCAGTAAAACAACAGGCATTTCGCTCAGTGCCCTTACGGCTTCAGAACATGTCAAAACCACCGTGCAATTCTGTTCAGAGTGGTGTAATGTGGGAAACAGAGCTACCAATTTCCCACAGCACGCTCCGACATTCATTGATGTGATCAGGTGATCTGTTCTTATTTCAGAAACAGAAACAGAAGCTGCTGGAAAGGTTCAGCAGATCTGGCAGCATCTGTGAAGACGAAAAAGAGTTAATGTTTCAGGTCCGCTGACCCATCCTCAGAACTGATAGTAGCTAGGAAAATGTTGGTTTATATGCAGAAGATAGGGTGGGGGGGGTGGGTCAGGAGTAAATGATAGGTGGGGGTAGAGCCCAAAGAGAGAGAAAACAGTTGGACAGACAAAGGAGGGGATAATGATTTGTCTAGGAGGGTGAATATCTGTTCATGGAGACTGTTAGTGGCTTATAATAGGTCGTGTGTATTATGGCATAACAAAGCTTGGTGTGTGGGTTGGGGAACTAGGATATGGTAGAGTTCAGGCCCTAAAATTATTGAACTCGATGTTGACTCCGGAGGGCTGCAGGGTCCCCAGGCGGAAAGTGAAGTGTTGTTCATCCAGCTTACACTGTGCTTCACTGGAAAACTGCAGCAAGGCTGTGACGGAGATGTTGGTCAGGGAACAGGGTGGGCTGTGAAAGTGGCAGGCAACTGGACACTCAGGGTCTTTTTTGCAAGCAGAACGTAGATATTCTGTGAAGCAATCACCGATATTGAGGAGATCACATTGTGAGCAGTAAACTAGATTGTGAAAAGTGCAGGTAAAGTGCTGTTTCACCTGGAAGGTATGTTTGGTCCCTTGGATCCTGAAGAGGGAGGAGGTAAATGGGCAGGTGTTACACCTTTGTTGGTTGCAGGGAAAGGTGCCGTGGGGCTGTGGGTGGGGTGTTGGGAATGAAAGAAGAGTGGACCAGGGTGTCCTGGAAGGAAAGTCCCTGTGGTAGGCTGATAAGGGACAGTGGTGGTGGGGTCAGGGGAGAATGTGTCTGGTGGTGGCATCTCGTTGGAAGTGATAGAAATGGTGGCTGATGATCTGGATGTGGATGCTGGTGGGATAGTAGGTAAGGATAAGGGGAACCCTATTGCTGTGTGGGAGGGAAGAGATGGGGTGTGGTCAGAAGTGTGGGAGATGGGTTGGACCCGACTGAGAGTCCCTGTTGACAACAGTGCTGGGGAATATGTGGCTGGGGAAGGGTCATCGGACTCGAAACATTAACTCGGATTTTTTCTTCGCGGACCTGCTGAGCTCTTCCAGTAACTCCTGGATTTGTTTCTAATTTATAACATCCTCAGTTCTTTCCGTTTTTACCTATTCTTGTTGCTGAGGTAGAGGTGTTGGCCAGGACACGACAGGTATTGCCTGAGTGATATTTTCTAACAGTGATGGGGAGATGCTTTATGTCCATACAGCAGGACAGGCAGGACCTCAGTCTCACATCACAGCCAAATGTCAGTGTCTTTCACAGTGCACAGTCCCCAATGTTGCACTGGAAAATGTTCAGTTTCTGGTGTGCAGTTCAGTTTATATCTCTGGCATGAGTGTGTTTTGGATCCATAACTTCCTGACTCTTTAGGACAGCCAGTTTCTGTATCTCTCTCAGCGTTCTCGAAGCAGCAGCATGAGCCCCCGTAACGTGTTCCTTGAAAGCAATGTTTGGTGAAGCCCACGCACGAGTACAGTTCGTGGAGGAGCCTGGGTTAGTGCCTCCAGTGAAGACCCCAAACAAACAGACCTTCGTTTTACAGATCAAGCTGAGCCGGGATGGGGGGGATGTGAATGCAGTTCAGTGGGGCCAGTGAGGTCAGTGGGGTCAGTGAGGTAGTGAGGTCAGTGGGGTCAGTGGGGTCAGTGGGGTCAGTGAGGTCAGTGGGGTGGGCCCAGTGGCAAAGGGACAGTGCCTGAAGTAGGCTGTTGCCTACAATGGTGGGTCTAGCTGGGGCAGCAGTGAGGTGGTGGGGGCTGAGGACATGAGCTGAAAATGTGTTGCTGGAAAAGCGCAGCAGATCAGGCAGCATCCAAGGAACAGGAGAATCGATGTTTCGGGCATAAGCCCTTCTTCAGGAAATGAACTGGACATGTTCTTGAGGGCATGGAAAGATATTCTGAACTTTTTAACTTCTTTATTTTTATTATATATTCCAATGACCTGTAATGCTGACTATTTATTTACTTTTCAATTTTTTAAATAATTCATTGTTAAGAATCCGTACCTTTGTACCTTGTAAGCAGTGATTTGTAAACTTTCACCGTACTGTGTGAGTATCTGTGACAATAACGCCAATTCAATTCAGTTTGATTCAATCTGAGAAATGTTTGTTCCATTGAATCTGAGACTGTGGTAACTGATAGCACTGACCTAACAGCCTGAGGTTCAGATTCCAAGTCCACTTCTAGTTTCTCTCTCAAATTATACTTTGACATCCTCCAAATTTCGACTACCATCAGTTTATCCGAGATACAACCATATACTCTAGGCCTCGCTCATTAAATAGTTCTGAGGGCAGAAGGGTTTGAAGAGTATGGGGTAAAGGTAGAAACTGGGGTTTGATTTGGATGATTAAATGTAATTTCCACCATACACCATGGCGGGATTTAAACTCCAGTCCACCTGAGGACCAGTTTTATCCTTATCCATAACTAACCTTAAAACTTACAGAATTATGATCGCTGTTCCCAAAGTGCTCCCTCAGTGAAACTTTGATCACCTGGCCAGGCTCACTTACCACTACAAGGCCTAGTTTGGCCCCTTCCCTCATTGGACTGTCTGTATTTTGTTTCAAGAAACACTCCTGGATGCATCTCACAAATTCTACCCCATCAAAGCAGACGCAGACAATAGCAACATTTCAGAGGCACCTGGACAGCTCCATGAACAGACAGGGAATAGAGAGACTATGGACTGTGTACACGCTCTTTTCAAAAGGCATCATGCACCAGCATAGTCTTGGTGGGCTGAAGGGCTGTTCCTGTGCTATGTTCTTTGTAAGCCCCTGGCACTAAGGGAGTCCCAGTGAATATTGTGGATTGTGCAACAGCCCTGCTGTTTTCACAGCTTTCCATGATCTACCTACATATCTGTTCCTCTATTTCCAGCTGGCTATTGAGAGGCTGAGAGTATAACACCATCACAGAGATTGCATCTTATTCCTGAGTTCTACCCAGAGCACCTCAATGGATGAGCCCTCCATGATGTCCTCTCTTTGTGCAGCTGTGAGATTCTCCTTATTTGGTAATGCAGCTCCTCCAGCCCTCTTACATCACCCTCTGTCACGCCTGAAACATCTGAGTTCCCACCCACCCTGCCATAGAGCCGTAGGTCAGCATGTCATGTGACTGAGGGGAAGGAAGAGATTAAATCAAGGAAATCTAATAGGAATAACAGGCAGGGAAAGGGCAAAGACTGGAGTTTGGCTAACATGGTGCCACTGTTTAAGAAGGGCGGTAAGGACAAGCCAGGCAAGTATAGACCGGTGAGCCTGACCTCGGTGGTGGGCAAGTTGTTGGAGGGAATCCTGAGGGACAGGATGTACATGTATTTGGAAAGGCAAGGACTGATTCGGGATAGTCAACATGGCTTTGTGCGTGGGAAATCATGTCTCACAAACTTGATTGAGTTTTTTGAAGAAGTAATGAAGATTGATGAGGGCAGAGCAGTAAACGTGATTTACATGGTTTTCAGTAAGGCATTCGACAAGGTTCCCCATGGGAGACTGATTAGCAAGGTTAGATCTCATGGAATACAGGGAGAACTAGCCATTTGGATACAGAACTGGCTCAAAGGTAGAAGTCAGAGGGTGGTGGTGGAGGGTTGTTTTTCAGACTGGAGGCCTGTGACCAGTGGAGTGCCACAAGGATCGGTGCTGGGTCTTCTACTTTTCAACTTTTATATAAATGATTTGGATGTGAGCATAGGAGGTATGGTTATTAAGTTTGCAGATGACACCAAAATTGGAGGTGTAGTGGACAGCGAAGGAGGTTACCTCAGATTACAACAGGATCTTGATCGGATGGAGGCTGAGGGGTGACCTTATAGAGGTTTACAAAATCATGAGGGCATGATAGGGTAAGTAGACAAAATCTTTTTCCTGGGAGGTTGGGGAGTAGTTCAGAACTAGAGGGTATAGGTTTATGATGAGAGGGGAAAGGTATAAAAGAGAGTTGAAGGGCAACGTTTTCACACAGAGGGTGGTATGTGTATGGAATGAGATGCCAGAGGAAGTGGTGGAGGCTGGTACAATTTGAAAGACATCTGGATGGGTATATGAATAGGATGCGTTGAGAGGAATGTGAGACAAGTGCTGACAAATGGGACCAGATTGGGTTGGGATATCTGGTTGGCATGGATGAGTTGAACCAAAGGGTCTGTTTCTGTGCTGTAAATTTCTATGACTCTAATAAACATGGTGGATCTGGTGGTTTGAAGTGTGAGCTCAAACTAAGTTGTACTGGGGTGGGGGCAAGAGGACATGTGAGAGAAAATGTGTTAATTTAAAGAGATACGAGGTAATGGAGGAAGGTAATGGCTTAGCTAATAGAGTGTGACAGCATATTCAGAGTACAAACTCAGAGTGCAGAGATAGAGATAGTAAAAGATAGAGTTAAAGGCCATGTAGCTGAATATACACAGCATCTACAACGAAACTTATGCGTAATTAGGCCAGATGTTAATGAGCATTTATGATGTGATTGACAGGAAAGAAACATGGCTGCAGGCTGACCAAGACTCACACTGACATTTCAGCAGCAAATCCAAGCTGGTTCACCCCTGTGTCACTTCCGAATGGGAATTGTACACTATTGTACACTACTGTACACTATTGTACACTGCTGTACACTATTGAGAGGTGATGAGAGCCCAGACACCAAGATGTGCAAGCGCTCAAATTACAGTAAAATATCGTGTCCTCTGGAACTCAGACATAAAAACCAAAAGAGCTGGAGAGACTCAGCAGGTCTGGCAGCATCTGTGCAGAGAGAAACACAGTCACCTTTCTGAGTCCAGTTTGACACTTCTTCAAAACTGAAAGGAGTTGGGAAATGGGGGGGGGGGGGGGGGGGGCGGTGTTTATGCTGGAAACCAGGAGGATCACACGACAGTGAGGTAGTCTGGAGGAGGTACTCTGGCTGATAGTCAAGGTTTGAGCAACGGTACTGGGGCATGGATGTCAAAGATACCATCAGTAAAGGTACAATCATTATATCTCTGATGGTTAGGAGGCAAGATCCAAAGGTAAGCGGGAATCTCAGAATGCCGAGGTTACAGAGACCGGAAAGGGTCATTGGGGGAGGGGGGAGGTCACTGACAGATTATAACAGAGATCAGAAAGGGTAATGAGGAGGGGGGAGGTCACTGACAAATTATAACACAGGGGTGAGAATACGAAAAGCGAACTGTTATTAGAGAAGGAGGGTGTTTGAAGTGGACGAGCCGGCTGGTGAGTGTCACACCTGACTTGCAATGAATAAGCTGCTAGGAATGGTCCTGGAGAAGTGATCTATGTCTTTTTAATGATGGTCAACAGATTCAAGATAAGATTGTTAGGATTGGAACAAGGTGCGCCAAGTGGACCTCAGAGTGGGAGTTCCCTGATTGGGGCTGTTAATCCGGCCTGATTGAGGAGTCCTGGCTGACAGATATAAACAGGCGTATCGGGGGTTCTGCTCACTCAGCGAGCTGGCCCTGAGGGGGCAGGATCAGTGTCGAGGACTCTCCCCGTGTAAATAATGGGGGACTTGGCAATGGGACACTCGGGAGTTTTTCACAGAGGGACGGGCAAAGGCACATGGGTTTCTATCATCCCAAAGCGAAGGAAGAGACATCCTTGCAATGAGGCCAGGCATTTAGCTTTGAGTGAGTGAACCCTGTTTACTTTACCCCTCAGACCTGTTGGCTAAATCCTGAAGGGATTCACCGCCTTTATTCAGGAAGTGTATTTCTGAAACTTCGGATGAAACTCGATCATTTATCAGAATTAGCTCTGGGAAAGCAAAACAATCAGCAGGGGGATAAAAAAGAACCCATTAATTCACCACTTTACAAATGAGGATTGTGTTATAGAACCCAGCAGGAAGGAAAGGGAATGGGGTCTGAATGTGTAAAGTGAGTAAGCCTTACCAGAGAGCTCCTTATTAATGCTAATGCCTGCTTAGTAATGGACTCCCCATTGACAGGGAAAGCAGCCAAACCATCATTCGCCTCCAAACCAGGCGGGTGGTCAGTCAGGCAATAAACTACATTTGGATCAATTAACACAACGAGCTTGAAGAGATTTATCTGTACTATTCCTATTTCCTTACTTATCTGTCCTGATCGAAGCTCTAACTCAGAAGGAAGGGCAGACAGATTCAGGTCTCTGACACCTCCTGTACAGGAGGTGATGAGGCTCCTGCAGAACAACACAACCATCTCACTATTACTTGAAGATTTTATGGAACGAGACATCCTACACTCGCACGTTTCAGTGTCTCTGACCACGTTCTGGATGTTGCCAGAGCTCCAACTCAGTCTAACTCAGGGTCACTCCTTCAGAAAAAAAATTCAGAAAACACCATCCCCACAGAAAATGAGGCAGTTGCAACATTTAAATGTTATATTCAAGTCCCCTCACAACAAACCATAACACCTGAACAGCCTTCCTGGCTACTTGCTGTACCTGCACACTAACGTTCTGCGATTCATGTACAAGAACAATCCCTCTGCCTTTCAAAGGTCAATAATCTCTCATCATTGAGACAGTTTTACATTCTCTCTGCCAAAATGGATATTTTCACACTTTCCCACATTGCACTCCATTTGCCAGATCTTTGTCTACTCACATGACCTATCCTTACCCCCTTTGCAGCCTCCTTACACCTTCCCGACATGGACTCTCCGAGCGACCTTTGTGTCAACAGCAGGTTTGGCAATCATATCTCCTGTTTCTTCATCCAAGTCATTACAGACACTGCAAACAGTGGAGGCACCAACTCCACTGGCACTTCACTTTTGCCAGCCTGCTAAATACCCAATACTGGCACCTCTCTGTTTTCTGCCAATCCTCTCTCAATGCCAATCTGTTACTCACTACACCATGAGGATCTCTTTGCCACAAACCCTTCAATGCAGCACACTCTCAAAGTTGGGAAACTCTTCCTCGAAAGGCCAGGGAAGCAATGTCTGCAGATATTTTCAAGGTAGAAATGGATAAGAGGCTTATAAGGAGGGGTGCTGTGTGGTTAATGGGGGGGGGGGGGCTGTGTGGTTAAAGGGGGGGGGGCTGGGTGGTTAATGGGGGGGCTGTGTGGTTAATGGGGGGGCTGTGTGGTTAATGAGGGGGGACTGTGTGGTTAATGAGGGGGGGGGCTGTGTGGTTAATAAGGGGGGGTTGTGTGATTAACAAGGGGGGCTGTGTGGTTAATGGGGGGGCTGTGTGGTTAATAAGGAGGGCTGTGTGATTAATAAGGAGGGGGCTGTGTAGTTAATAAGGGGGGGCTGTGTGGTTAATAAGGGGGGACTGTGTGGTTAATGGTTAACCCCCTGTGGTTAATAAGGGGGGTTGTGTGATTAACAAGGGGGGCTGTGTGGTTAATGGGGGGGCTGTGTGGTTAATAAGGGGGGCTGTGTGATTAATAAGGAGGGGGCTGTGTAGTTAATAAGGGGGGGCTGTGTGGTTAATAAGGAGGGGTCTGAGTGTTTAATAAGGAGGGGGGTGTTTAATAATAAGGGGGGGCTGTGTGGTTATCAAGGCAGCAATGGAGACCAATCAGATCTTTTGATTAGTTTTGTAAGCTTGAGAGGTGAGGGGAAGGGGAGATGGAACCTGTTCCTATTCCTTATTCATACGTTCATTTGTATGTTTGTGCGTTAACGTGTTTGTGTGTTGCCATGCCCTAATGTTTGTATGTTCATATGTTGGGGAACTGCAGATGCTGGAGATCCGAGTTGAGAGTGTTGTGCTGGAAAAGGGCAGCAGGTCAGGCAGCATCCGGGGAGCAGGAGAGTTGACGTTTCGGGCATAAGCCCTTCATCAGGATGTTCAGATGTTGGTATGTTTCAAAATGTGGATGTACAATCATTTTAACAAAAGGCTCCAAATTAATTGAAGTGGTGAACTTTGACTGGAACCATATTGATCTTGTCTATAAAGTTCTGCCTGGAGAGGCTTGGGACCCACAATCCCCCCGACTCTGCCCCATCACTAATACCAAGCTGACCGTCAAGTGGAGAACACTGGTCCTTGATGGAGATGAGACTGTTCCACCCTTTAGCTGTTGTGGGCCTGGAGAATTGGAAATGACAGGATTGTGACTCTCACTGTGACCTGCCAGGGATGTCAGACTGAGAACTCCATTCCCCACCCACAGGGACCCTTCGGTGATAACATGCATTGGTCTTGTTTCTGTATTAACTCAGCAAGCAAAGCAGGCTCATTCCAGCCTACACCACCCTGCCATACACTTACCCACCGTCCCAATTCACACTGCCAACAGGAAGCCAGGCAAAGCTCTGTTCTAATACCCATCCAGTGACAGGATAGCTCATTGTACACAAAGGCAGGACTGTCCCATCCCAATCCCCAACCCAGCGTACATTTCACCAGGGAGTGGGGCACCTCTCAATGGAACAGCCTCTCATGGAGTGTGAGGAAGTTGGAGGAGGTGGAGTGTGGGATGAGACTGGGGGAGAGGGAGTGGACGGAGCAGGATGGGGTGGGGATGGTGGGGGGAGGATGTCAGTAAAAACACTATTGGTGAATGTTTGGTCATTCCTGTGAAGGATGTCATTATGCTGAGTTAGTTCCTGACTTTAAAACAGGAATTCTTGTTTCCTCTACTCCTACTGGCCCTGACACGCGGGCTTTAATAATTAACCCATTCATTTTCAACCGCAGTTTTATCCCTCTCCCCGCCGAGGTAACACCAGTCTCAAATCAACATCCTCGTAAGGACCATGCGCGTGCCTCAGGGAGTGGACGGGACACTCACTGGGCACATGCCAACACAGTTCAGAAACAAACCCTCATTGAGTTCCATCCACAAGGTCAGATACTGCCCCGATTTCACCAGCTCAGCCTCCTGCCTTCACCCTTCCATTAGTCTTCATCACCAGGAACACCTTCTCAAGAGCTCACTTCTCCTGACATCATCAACCCACTGTGGAGCTGAGGGGGCAGGGTGGTGAACCCAGGCCTCTGGCTCAGAGGCAGGGACACTACCACTACAAGAGCTTCATATCTTTTTCTCCTAGCAGAGCTGGTACACACAACTGAACGCTTTCGTTCTTCTTCACCTAACCCTCCCACAGTAATTTCCAGCCGTTAATCACCATCCATTAAATCCTCTGTGTTTTCCAATGGATTAATTGAAGACAATGGAGACCATTGAAGGGGAGGGGGAGAGGGGAGGAGGAGAGGAGAGGGGAGGGAGAGAGGGGAGGGAGAGAGAGGAGGGGGCTAAATTGAAATGCAGTTGGAAAGAGTTCACTTCTATTCTGTTCGCCTGAACAAAGGGACCTGGCTCCATTCATTGACTGTTGCTCCAAAACAAAGAGGATGAAATCCCAGAGCAATTAGTCACATTAACTCTAATTGCTGCATTAAAGTGACTCCAGGGTCATCTCTTTGTGTAGGCTAATGAGGACTTTATTCCACTCAGCTCTCCCCGCGGGGGCCGAGCCGATTCCCTGAATCCCTGTGAGCTGGATCTCCACTCTGTACACGATCAGACACAATCCCTGAGTCAGGATCTGACCAGCACCGTGTCATTCCTCCCCCATCTGTAACAAACAGCAGCTCTCCACACTCAGGACTCACCCTCACCGCTGCAGGCTGCTGCTGGCTTTTATCATCCATCCCTCGGTGCCCAGAATGAAAGGGCCACTCTAGAGGACTATTCATGAGTCTGACTGGAGTCACATGCTGGCCCAGACTGGGTTAGGGTGAAAGGACAGGCTCCTCATATTGACGACAATTGAACACTATGATTCCAAACAAACTCTGCGACCTGAGACTCTGTTCCCAATTCTGTGACTGGATTCTCAACTTCCTGACCAACAGACTATAGACAGTGAGAAGAGGAGACCATACCTCCTTTACTGTAATCCTCAACACAGGAGCCCTGTAAGGTTGCATACTCAGGCTCCTACTACATTCCTTGTACAGTGTGGCCAAATTCCATCCCGACTCCATTTACAGATTCGCTGGTGGAACCACCCTTGTAGGTTGGACCTCAGACAACAATGAGATGGAAACCAGGAAAGGGATTGAAAGTTTAATGCCATGGCATAAAGCCAACAATCCCTCAGGAAAATGAAGAGCTGGTCATTGCGTTCAGGAAGTGGAGTGCAGGGTTTGCCAGTGCCTCTATCAGTGCCTTAGAGATGGTCAAGAGCATCACGTTCCTAGGAGGGACAGTCACCAAGAGTCTGTTCTGGTCCATCCACGTTGATGCTACACTCAAAAAAGCACAACAACGTCTCTACCTCCTCAGGAGGTTAGGGAAATTCAGCATATCCACAAGGACTCTGACCAGCTTTTGTAGATGAACCATAGACAGCATCTGATCTGGGTGCACCACAGCTCAGTACGGCAACTGCTCTGCCCAGGACCACGAGAAACTGCAGAGAGTTGTGAACACAGCCCAGTCCCTCACACAAACCAACCTTCCATCCATTGGCTCCATCTACACTTCCCACTGCCTCAGGGAAGCAACCGACATCATCACAGAGCCCTCCCACCCCGGTATACTCCCTTCCAATCCCTCTTCCATCATGCAGTAAACACAAAAGTCTGAATACACATATGATTAGATGTTTCCCCGCTGTTGTCAGAGTTTTGAATGGACTTCTCAAATGTTAATGTTGACTCTCTCTCACTCTACACCTTCTCAGTGACTGTAACACTGTATTCTGCCCTCCGTCCTGCTACCCTGCTGCAGTTTGTATGGTACACCCTGCCTGTACAGCACACAAAACTGAACTATTCACAGTGGCCTGGTCCAGTGTCTCCGTCCATGCAGAACAATCAATGCTTAGGAAGACCACCTGAGGGAGTGAGATTGCCCAGGTCTGTCAGTCCCTCACCCCGCCCCCCCTCCCCCCAGTCAGATCATCACTGTGGTCATTCCCCTGTGTGGAGGTATTTCCCAAACTCCATGTTCGGAGATGGTGAACCAGGCGGAGTCAAACCGCTGCACTACAGGAACACTGTCTCCCCCTCCCCCCACCCGAGTGATGTCAATCGAGGATGAGGGATGGAGCTGGGATAAATCACCTTGCAGAGACCCCCAGATTTATCTGGTTCACTCGTGGTGATTGATGCAAGCTCCAAACTTTCTTATTCCCTGCTCCTTGCCCTCACTATCTCTTCCCTCCCCAAATCCCTTGCTGTCCCACAATCAGGCAGAAAGGCTTCCAATGACAGGGCTAGCAATGGGCCAAACCTCCACCCACACACACATCTTGCAATGGTTACACAATGTTATCCAAGAAGGGGTGTGTGTGTGTGTGTGTGTGTGTGTGTGTGTGTGTGTGTGTGTGTGTATGTAGGGGGTTGGGGGCAAAGAGGGTGGGGGAAGGGGAGGGAGGAGAGTGAGGGGTGCTGTGTATGTGTAAGTGTGTGTATGGGTGGGGTGCGGGGGGTGGTGGTGAGGGGAGCTTGTGTCTGTGTATCTGTGTGTGTGGGGGGGTGGCGATGGGGGGGTGGGGATGGTGAGGGGAGTTGGTCTCTGTGTGTGTGTGTGTGTGTGAGTGTGTGTGTGTGTGTGTGAGTGTGTGGGGGGGTGGGGGGTGGGGATGGTGAGGGGAGTTGGTCTGTGTGTGAGTGTGTGTGTGTGGGGGGGGTGGGGATGGTGAGGGAGTTGGTCTCTGTGTGTGTGAGTGTGTGAGGGGGTGGGGGGGGCAGTGGTGGGGGGAGCTGGTGTGCGTGCTGTGTAGCTCTGACTCCTTGAACCACGGCAGGGCTGGGAGATGTGCGTGCCTTCCTCCTGCAGCAATGAAGCCGAGGGGGGGGGGGGGGTGAGGTGCTGAAGGGGACAGTCATGGTTATGAATGTTGCATCCACCTCAATAGCCCCACACTGAACAAACAAAGACACAGAGACAGAGAGAGATAAATGAGGGCATTTCGTCACAAGTCACAGGGGCATCAATAAGGGGAGACTCACACCAGCTTCATTTAAAAATAAACTGGCTCAAACAGGATCGAGGCAAGGACACAGCACGGCCAAGCTTTCTGTGAGTTGGATTGTCTTAGTGAGCTAGAGCCCAGCCTGTTACCTGAGGGAAATATTGGGTTGTAAAGTCTATACTGTGTTGGAGCTGTCCTGGCTCACAGCAGCTGGGAATGAACGGGTCTTCACCACCAATCATCAGCTCCACACTCAACAAACCCACTGACCGTCCCCTCAGGACTGGAGACCTATTTACACCGGGGGGAGTGAGAGGGTGGGTGGGGAGTGCAAGGGTGACTGGGGGGGGGAGGGGAGTGAGAGGGTGAGTGGGTGGGGAGTGAGAGGGTGAGTGGGGAGGAGTGAGAGGGTGAGTGGGGGGTAGTGAGAGGGTGAGTGGGTGGGGAGTGAGAGGGTGAGTGTGAGGGTGAGTGGGGGGGTGAGTGAGAGGGTGAGTTGGGGGAGAGATTGCGGGAGTGTGGGATTGATTGAGTGAGTGAATGAGGGAGGAATTGAGAGAGTGACAGAGGGGGACAGCGGCTATGGAGTGTGTTACTCACTGGGCGTTTGCCCCGGTCCTTTGCCAGCTGGTGGAGCTGGGTGACAGGCCGCTCAGTACAGAGACAGTATCATAATCTGACTGGACCAATCTCAGCATCTCCCCCTCCTCCCACTCTCAGCCCCTTGGGTACCTCTCCCTGTTCTCCGTCCCCCACCCTGCCACTCTGGGGGAGGGGACAACGCTTTTGTGGTTCAGTTTGTGGTAAGTGTTTACACACACAGAGCCTCCCACAATTCCACTTCCTGACTCCCACTACCCAGACCACAGGGCTCATGCCTGTAGGTACAGCCCCTGGTACACAGTGGAAATGGTAACTGCCTGCCCACAGTGAAGACGTAACTCAAGGGCATCCCTCCCAAACGGCATTGTGTGGGAAAGATGGACCAGGAGCCCTTCACAAATATCAGCATGAAGGAGCACGTCAGCCTGTGAGCAAACCCAGGCCCAGGAACGTTCCCCTCAATGCTGCTGTAAACAGTCTAAAATCAGGAATACCATCTCACACTGGGATTCGGCAGGGTCACGGAATCAGTGTCAAACCATCTCATGGCTAACAAAATGGACAAGAAACCCTTTCTGTTGTTGTTGGACCTGGTGTAATAATGACAGTAATAATAGTAATAATCATCAGTCAGTTGTTACCCTCAACAGGACAATGCCAGGCCACTACCTTGCTCCCACTCCCACTGCCCCCACCCCGACCTGAGGGAGCTGTGAAGGGGGAAGGTCCATACCAGCATTGATCATAAACCCCTCCATCAACCCACTGCACTCCCCTGATCAGACTCAACTTTTCATTTCCTGGGGTTTGGGCTCCCAGGGGACCCAGGGGTACTGTCTCCACACGGACATTGTCCAGAGTCCCGGCTAGTTCCAGTGGTCAATCAACAGGAGCTGCGCAAGGCAGGCCAAGGCAGGCCAGACCAAACCAGGCCAGGCCAAGCCAGACCAAACCAGGCCAGGCCAGGCCAGACCAAACCAGGCCAGGCCAAGCCAGACCAAACCAAACCAGGTCAGGCCAGACCAAACCAAACCAAACCAGGCCAGGCCAGACCAAACCAGGCCTGGCTAAGCCAGACCAAACCAAACCAAACCAAACCAGGCCAGGCTAGGCCAGACTAAACCAGGCCAGGCCATCCCAGGCCAGTGCCCAGCAATCCTGGAGCGCACTTGGAACTGTGGACAACTCACCTGCACACGGATGAATGAAGTGGGAATGTTGAACTTGTTCAAGAGTTAAACTGAACTGGCTCTCTTTTCGAACAAGAGGACCCTCCAACTCTGGGTCACATTGCTACTCTGTCTGTCTCCCTCATTCACAACAACCTGCATTTAGATAGCACCTCCCAAAACCCCAGTGCAACCCTCCATGGTGCCTCACAGGAGAGATACATGGTGAGATGTTAGGGTGGGTAAGTCAAAGCTGAGCCAATAGGATCAGTTTTAAACGGTGCCATCAAGGAGCAGAGACTGTTCTAGACCTGAGGAATGGCCTGAGCAACTCATCGACCCGTCCTGAGCTGTTGGGTTACTGTCTATCATGTTCACCTAGCCCACCTGTCCGCAGTTGTCCACCGTGCTTCCTGCATTGACAAATCCACTATTGTATAGTCACTATTATAAAGGCTGTTCAGCCCATCCTGTCTGTGCCAGTTAAAAACAACCACCTAAATATTCTAATCCCAATTTCCAACATTTGATCATAGCTTTGTATATCTTGACATGAAGAGTGTATATCTAAATACTCCTTTCTGCCTCTCCCACCATTAAAGGCAGTTAGTTCCAGATTCTCTCCTCCCTCTGGGTTAGAAGGTTACTCCTCACTTCCCCTGTAAATCTCCTGCCCCTTACCTTCATTCCATGCCCCAGGGTCACTGATCCCTCCACCAAGGGGAAATGGATCATCCTGTGTACCCTGTCTATGCCCATCACCATTTTATATATTTACCCCCTCTCAGTCACCTTTACTCCGAGGGACATAACACCCAAGGGGATGTTAAGATCCTTATCCTTGTTTTCAAACTATTCTCCATGCCTCAGCCTCTCCGTCCCTTTCATCTCCTCCAACATCCCAATCTCCAAGAGCTCCTCCAAATCTGGCCTTTGGAACATTTGCCGATTGCCATCACCTTACCATGGATGACCACTTCCCTACCATTGATGACCATCGCCCTTCCATTGATGACCATCACCCTACCATTGATGACCATCACCCTGCCATTGATGACCATCGCCCTGCCATTGATGACCATCACCCTGCCATTGGTGACCATTGCCCTGCCATGGGTGACCATCGCCCTGCCATTGATGACCATCGCCCTGCCATTGATGACCATCGCCCTTCCATTGATGACCATCGCCCTGCCATTGATGACCATCACCCTGCCATTGATGACCATCACCCTGCCATTGACGACCATCGCCCTTCCATTGATGACCATCACCCTACCATTGATGACCATCACCCTGCCATTGACGACCATCGCCCTTCCATTGATGACCATCACCTTACCATTGATGACCATCGCCCTTCCATTGACGACCATCGCCCTTCCATTGATGACCATCACCCTACCATTGATGACCATCTCCCTGCCATTGACAACCATCGCCCTTCCATTGATGACCATCACCCTGCCATTGGTGACCATCACCCTGCCATTGACGACCATCGCCCTGCCATTGATGACCATCGCCCTGCCATTGATGACCATCGCCCTTCCATTGACGACCATCGCCCTGCCATTGACGACCATCGCCCTGCCATTGATGACCATCGCCCTTCCATTGATGACCACCGCCATACCATTGATGACCATCACCCTACCATTAATGACCATCGCCCTACCATTGACGACCATCACCCTACCATTAATGACCATCGCCCTACCATTAATGACCATCACCCTACCATTAATGACCATCACCCTACCATTGATGACCATCACCTTGCCATTGACGACCATCACCCTACCATTAATGACCATCACCCTACCATTAATGACCATCACCCTGCCATTAATGACCATCACCCTACCATTGACGACCATCACCTTGCCATTGATGACCATCACCCTACCATTGGTGACCATCACCCTACCATTAATGACCATCACCCTTCCATTGATGACCATTGCCCTGCCATGGGTGACCAAAATCCTACCCACTGGCAGCTAACCTTCTGTTCCCTGGAGCCAGGTTTGAGAGCTCTCACAGCCAGAAAGGCCGTGACAAAGTTTCAGACAGGGAGTTCCGGTGAGGGCTGGTGATGGGGGTGCCAAGGCGCTCAAGGGAGTTGGTCCTCTCTGGCCCCACTGTAGCTGAGATTAACTGGAGAGAGTCTGCTGTTCAGCCACAGAGAGATTAAAATCACAGCCAACTGACTGCAGTTACATTTGCTGTCTTGCTGAACTTTGAGCTGTGAATTATCAGGGATTTCATTCGGGCTATCCTGAGGATTCTGAATGAAAAATGAGTCTCTTTGTGGAAGATTCTGCAACAGAATGAAGCTGAGCCTGGGTGTTATTTATCAAAGGGAACTTGGATCACAGAGTGAAATAAAAATATCCTGTGAGTTTTGATTACAGTGTCTGTGAAAGAGAGATGACACAGAGTGTGGGGGAACTGCCTGCGACATAATGGATGCTCCATGTAATCCTTCAGGTATCACTCAAACTCAACACCTCAGCCCTGGATTGCTCTCCATCCCCCTCCCCACCCAGATCTCTGACATGGCCTCACTTACCCCACTTCACCCCCATTCTAGCAAGAAACTGGCAACTGCCATTGACCCCTCCCAAAGGCAGTTACAGAGAGGTGAATCAATTAAGGGGAGCAAATGGTGGGACTTTCTGATTTGGAATAATCTGTCACGATAGGCCAGGCCAAACAGGCAACTGAACCTTAACACCCAGCCTCTGACAGGAACCACACGCTGTACCCAGCCTCTGACAGGCACTGTACGCTGTACCCCGTCTCTGACAGGAACCACACGTTGTACCAAGCCCCTGACTGGAACACCACACCGTGCCCAGTCTCTGACAGGAACCGCACGCTGTACCAAGCCTCTGACAGGAACCACACACTGTGCCCAGTCTCTGACAGGAACCCCACACTGTACCCCATCTCTGACAGGAACCCCACGCTGTACCCCATCTCTGAAAGGAACCCCACACTGTACCCCATCTCTAACAGGAACTCCAAGCTGTACCCAGCCTCTGACAGGAACCCCACGCTGTACCCCGTCTCTAACAGGAACTCCAAGCTGTACCCTGTCTCTGACAGGAACCGCACTCTGTACCTCATCTCTGACAGGAACCCCACGCTGTACCCAGCCTCTGACAGGAACAGCACACTGTACCCAGTCTCTGACAGGAGCCACACTCTGTATCTCATCTCTGACAGGAATCCCACACTGTACCCCGTCTCTGACAGGAACAGCACACCGTGCCCAGCCTCTGACAGGAGCCCCACACTGTACCCAGTCTCTGAATCAGCACTTGTGCTATAGGCTGATACTGAATGGATCAGAAAAAGAATAAAATTCATTGGCAAGTCAATCCTGCCACAGATATCAGATTTAACAAGCCATGCTACTGTCTACGATGTCCCTTTAAAACTGTCTTCTCTTTGTCCACCACACAGTGCCTCCTCACATCTTGCTCCACTGACACCATCGAGCAAGTCACCAAGAGCTGAGACCAGGCCACACTGTGTGGGCCTCTCCCAGGCTGAAGACAGTTCGGCACACTCACACACACTCACACTCATGCTCACACTCACACACACACTCACTCACACTCACACACACACATTCACACACACACTCACACGCACTCACACTCACACTCACACTAATGGCTCATTACAATGAGAGTGAGTGGAGAGCCCTCCTGCTACAATCCACTACAGAGAACCGGTGGGATATGCTCATGGGTCAGAGTTCACGGTGAGAGCAGTAATCATTTCCGGGGCTGGTCACTGAGGGACGGGGATGGGGAGGAATGAATTCACTCAGATGGTCCTGAATGTTTGGAATTGTCTACTCCACAGGGCTGTGAGTGTTTGGTGTTGAGTTTCTTTGAGACTGAGGTTAAGCAGATGTTTGGCTGGGAGTGTGCAGGGAGGTGTCGGACTGGGGTAGGAGGCTGTCAGATCCGAAAGCTCTTTCTGCAGTTCCTGGTTCAGTCAGAGTCGACAGAGAGTGGTGGGTGTGTGGAATACGCTGCCATCAGTGGTAGTACAGTCAAATACACTAGGGACAGTTAAGTGACTGTTGGATAGGCATGTGGAAGATAGTACAATGAAGGGTGAGGAGGTCAGTCTGATCTTAGAGTGGGATAAAAGGCTGGCACAACAGTGAGGGCTGAAGGGCCTGTACTGTGCTGTACTGTTCTATTCATTGGATGGGCTTGGCTACAAGGAAATGAAATATTTCTGCGTTAAAGCATATTTGATAGAATGATTCCTCATCCTGTTCACAATTGGCTGGGGAACCCCAGTGTGTTGTAACTGCTGCTATTTCTGTAATAACCACCTGTACAGTGGGTGGGCCTGAAAACTCCAGCAGTCTAACTGGCTTCAGTATACTTGGCCTCCTGTTACTGAGGCTTGTGGAAATGTTACTCAGCCAGACCGTTTCTGCCTGTCACATGTTCACCGTGACCCCTCTCAACAAACCTACCCTCGTGCTCTCGGTTACGTGATGAGGTGCTGACACATTCACTCACTAATTCTGCTAATTCCTTCAGCTCCATTCTTTCTGTTCTGGCCTCGCTCATTTCATCTACATCGAAGCCTCGTTTCCCACAATTCCACTTTCAACAAACGACCCCATTGCCAGATATTTTCCAGTCAAAGGACTCTGCAAAATATTCCTCAAGATTCCCGACAACCAATAGCACAGATGCTGCAAACCTGAGACCAAACCAGAAAACGTCTGCTCAATGGGTCAGGCAGCATCAGCTGTGAGGGAACAGCAGCTCAGTGAGCTCTAGCAGAAAACAGGGAGCTTTACTCTGTATCTAACCCCGTGCTGTCCCTGTCCTGGGAGTGTTTAGTGGGGACAGTGTAGAGGGAGCTTTACTCTGTATCTAACCCTGTGCTGTCCCTGTCCTGGGAGTGTTTAGTGGGGACAGTGTAGAGGGAGCTTTACTCTGTATCTAACCCTGTGCTGTCCCTGTCCTGGGAGTGTTTGATGGGGACAGTGTAGAGGGAGCTTTACTCTGTATCTAACCCTGTGCTGTCCCTGACAGTTTTTGATGCTGAGAGGTTGGAAAAGCTATTGTTATAGAAATGGTAGAAATTATTTTCTCTACACCATCCTGTCATAATGTCATGTCACTTCCTGAGCTGAGTCCATTATACTGGCACACCTCAGTGAGCCATCACAGAAATACCCAATTTAATACCACCTGGGAGGGCAAGAGGGTTAATACGGCAGGGAGTGTCGAGGGATAGGGAGTGGGGGCAGATGGGCAGGAGGTGGAGGGATAAAGAGTAGAGGATCAGGGGATAATGGGGTAGGGTTAAAGGGGTAAACGTGAAAGGGTAGCAGGTGTAAGGGTAGGGAGGAGAGGGGTAAGGGTTGAAGTGTAGGGGCTGAGTCTCCTTGATGGTCCCTATGAAGCTACTAATGTACAGTTCAGGAGGAAGGGCAATGGGTGGGGCCCTTCAGATGCTGTGTCCATGAGCTCCATCAGAAGATATTACTGAAACTGTCTTCACTGTCCAGGCTCCTTCATCCAGTAGAAAGGCAGGCCTGAATCTGCCCATAAACTGGCCCAGGAGCAATCTTGATAAAGTCTGATGAAGGGTTTCATCTCTGAGAGACTTGGTGAGGTTTCTCACAGTATCTTCCCAAACCCTCCTCATTCCCAACGCACCATATTCCTGTATCTCCCTCTACTCTTCTCCTCATCTCACACTGACCACAGGCAAACGTCCTGACCACTACTCAGAACCTCCTGGGGCTCCTGGGTTACATTGTCATCTTTAAAGCCCGACTCTGATGCTCAGTCATGCACTGGTCACCCGATGTTGCCTTGCAGGTTTACTTGCCCTGGACAGGGAGGGCACAGGGCGATAGTGACTGTACTTTGTCGACTCATCCTGTAGGTCCAACTGTTCAGGACAGGGGAGTGGAGGGGGTCATCCACTGCCTGTCCCTGGAGTGTACCCTGAGACGTGGGTGAGGGTTCCATGGTAGCGAGTGGTGAGCTGCTGCACTGACGTTTCTCTCTGGTAGGTGATAGAACAGCAGACTGCATAACAACGAGGTGAGAGACTACCGTGATGGAGATGTTAATGCTCATCATTTGAATTTATCCGCAGGAACGTGGGCACTAATGGTTCAGCCAGCACCCATTGCCTGCCCCTAGGTGTGGCTTAGAGCCAACTGCTTTACTGTGGGAAACAAAATCACAACTGGCTGGAGAAACTCAGCACATCTCGCAGCATCTGTGGAGAGAAAGCAGGTATAGCATTTTGGGTCCAGTGACCCTTCTTCCGTTCTGACGCTGTCTCCACGGACATGACGGAGATTCTCCAGCAGTTTCTGTTGTGGTACCAGGGTCATCATTACCTCTGTGAGTTCCCAGTTTTTAACTGAATCCAAATTCCACGATCTGTCACGGGAAGATTTGAACCCAAATCCCCAGAACATCAACATCAGCAAAAACAGAAATTGCAGGAGAAACTCAGCAGATCCGGCAGCATCAATGGAGAGAAACCAGAGTTAGTATTTCAGTCTAGGAACCCTCCCTCAGAAAAATCGTTGGCAGATCTGCTGAGTTTTCCCAGCAATTTGTTTCTGATTTCCTGCATCTGCTGTGTTTTCAGTTTTCCCCAGAACATTACCTGGGCCTCTGGATTACGAGACAAATGATAATACCACTTGGCCAGTTCTGGGTGAGAAGTCCTTGCCCCGTTCAGCACTTGGTTGGGAGATGGGGTTTTTTTTTCTGCTGATTAATGGCCGCATCATGCGCTTCTTCCAACTCTCTCACCACTGGCCCCCAGCGCTTGGCAGGTGTAATTTGAACGAACAATAACAGGTGGTTCCACTAGGAGGCGAAGCTCCTCACAATACACCCAAAAACAATGAGGGGGGGTGGGGGGAGGAATGGGGGAGGGGTTTGGTGGCTTGAGTTGAAATCAAATAGGGATATCTTGATGGATATCTCCCATGTGCAGGATTGCCAACGTACCCAGTGCAGTGTTCCAGTTGTGTAGTGACTACAACAGGCTCAGTCACCTGGACCTTGTAGAATATGAGTTCCCTGACTGGGGCTGTCACCTTGGTACTAACAGAGAGCCCTGGCTGACAGATAGAAACAGGAGTGTCAGGGGTTCAGGTCACTCTGAGAGCTGGCTCTGAGGAAGCTGGATCAGTGTCAAGGATTCTCCCTGTGTGAATAAAGGGGGGACTGGGTGATGGGATACCAGCCTCTGTGCAGTTGTTTCAGTCTGCGTGGGATTTTTAACGTTTCTCGGCTTAGCTGCTCCACTTGGGATCACATCGCAATAACCAAGATCAATTCCAGGGGCACGGAGACTGTTGCAATTTCCAGCTGACATTTAGGAGGAGTTTGATTTCCTGGGTAAACACGGTCCCACACCATCCCACCAATGTCTCGTCGACACTGACGATTCTTTGTCTCTGCCCGGGAGAACCTACTTCTCCAGCCGTGGGAACACATTGCACCTTCCCCCCACCTCAAACAGGTTGATAAAAACTTGACAAAAGGAAAGGTCAGCGCAACAAACTCGGAGTATCCATCGTCCACCCCAGCCCTGCCCAGAACGTGACTTCTCTGGAGAATGGTTACTAACACTCAGTAACCCAGCAGAGCCAATGAGACTGCTGTATATACCAAGCTTCACTCCAATTACCCTCCTCCAATGAGCTCCCGGTGTTGTGCTGCATGTTTGGAAGAGTTATCACACATTGAGCTGAGCATGTATCACTCTGTCAGGTTCATGTCAATGAGCCCATCATGCTCCTTGATCAGGCTTTGTTCTACATTGTCCCATTTCAAGTTATTTTGCGTGAACATCACTTTTAATTTAAGGGTCTCTTTCTTATATTTTCCTCTCAGAGTGGAGTGAACCTGTGGGATTCTTTATCACTTGTGCTATGGAGGCTGGGTTATTGGCTTAGTCAAGGCTGAAGACAGATTCTTTCAGTCAGGAAGGGGAAATCAAAGGTTCGGGGGGAAAAGGCAGGAGATTGAAGATGAGGATTATCAGATCAGCCATTGGATGCCCCAGTCCTGCTCTGATGTCTCACGCTCTTAATGATGTTGTCATTTTGAAGTTAACATTGCTGCTTTTCCTCCTCTCCCTCTCTCAATGGCCTTGCCCCATCACTGCACGCCCACATCCCTGCCCCATCACTGCACGCCCACATCCCTGCCCCATCACCGCATCCTCGCATCCCTGCCCCATCACTGCACGCCCACATCCCTGCCCCATCACTGCACGCCCACATCCCTGCCCCATCACTGCACGCCCACATCCCTGCCCCATCACCGCATCCTCGCATCCCTGCCCCATCACTGCACACCCGCATCCCTGCCCCATCACTGCACGCCCACATCCCTGCCCCATCACTGCACGCCCACATCCCTGCCCCATCACTGCACGCCCGTATCCCTGCCCCATCACTGCACGCCCACATCCCTGCCCCATCACCGCATCCTCGCATCCCTGCCCCATCACTGCACACCCGCATCCCTGCCCCATCACTGCACGCCCACATCCCTGCCCCATCACTGCATCCTCGCATCCCTGCCCCATCACTGCACGCCCACATCCCTGCCCCATCACTGCACGCCCACATCCCTGCCCCATCACTGCACGCCTGCATCCCTGTCTCATCACTGCACGCCCGCATCCCTGCCCCATCACTGCACGCCCACATCCCTGCCCCATCACTGCACGCCCACATCCCTGCCCCATCACTGCACGCCTGCATCCCTGTCTCATCACTGCACGCCCGTATCCCTGCCCCATCACTGCACGCCCACATCCCTGCCCCATCACTGCACGCCTGCATCCCTGCCCCATCACTGCACGCCCGTATCCCTGCCCCATCACTGCACGCCCACATCCCTGCCCCATCACTGCACGCCCACATCCCTGCCCCATCACTGCACGCCCACATCCCTGCCCCATCACTGCACGCCTGCATCCCTGTCTCATCACTGCACGCCCGTATCCCTGCCCCATCACTGCACGCCCACATCCCTGCCCCATCACTGCACGCCCACATCCCTGTCTCATCACTGCACGCCCACATCCCTGCCCCATCACTGCACGCCCACATCCCTGCCCCATCACTGCACGCCCACATCCCTGTCTCATCACTGCACGCCCACATCCCTGCCCCATCACTGCACGCCTGCATCCCTGCCCCATCACTGCACGCCCGTATCCCTGCCCCATCACTGCACGCCCACATCCCTGCCCCATCACTGCACGCCTGCATCCCTGTCTCATCACTGCACGCCCGTATCCCTGCCCCATCACTGCACGCCCACATCCCTGCCCCATCACCGCATCCTCGCATCCCTGCCCCATCACTGCACGCCCACATCCCTGCCCCATCACTGCACGCCCACATCCCTGCCCCATCACTGCACGCCTGCATCCCTGTCTCATCACTGCACGCCCGCATCCCTGCCCCATCACTGCACGCCCACATCCCTGCCCCATCACTGCACGCCCACATCCCTGCCCCATCACTGCACGCCTGCATCCCTGTCTCATCACTGCACGCCCGTATCCCTGCCCCATCACTGCACGCCCACATCCCTGCCCCATCACTGCACGCCTGCATCCCTGCCCCATCACTGCACGCCCGTATCCCTGCCCCATCACTGCACGCCCACATCCCTGCCCCATCACTGCACGCCTGCATCCCTGTCTCATCACTGCACGCCCGTATCCCTGCCCCATCACTGCACGCCCACATCCCTGCCCCATCACTGCACGCCCACATCCCTGTCTCATCACTGCACGCCCACATCCCTGCCCCATCACTGCACGCCCACATCCCTGCCCCATCACTGCACGCCCACATCCCTGTCTCATCACTGCACGCCCACATCCCTGCCCCATCACTGCACGCCTGCATCCCTGTCTCATCACTGCACGCCCACATCCCTGCCCCATCACTGCACGCCCACATCCCTGTCTCATCACTGCACGCCCACATCCCTGCCCCATCACTGCACGCCCGCATCCCTGTCTCATCACTGCACGCCCGCACCCACCCCTCCAAATCCTAGCCTTCCTTCTTCTGTCTGACACTGCACTCTCTCTGCTTAGATTAGATTACTTACAGTGTGGAAACAGGCCCAACAAGTCCACACCGACCCGCTGAAGCGCAACCCACCCATACCCCTACATATACCCCTTACCTAACACTACGGGCAATTTAGCATGGCCAATTCACCTGACCTGCACATCTTTGGACTGTGGGAGGAAACCGGAGCACCCGGAGGAAATCCACGCAGACACGGGGAGAACGTGCAAACTCCACACAGTCAGTCGCCTGAGTCGGGAATTGAACCCAGGTCTCTGGCGCTGTGAGGCAGCAGTGCTAACCACTGTGACACCGTGCCACCCACTGTTCCTGTCAGTTTGATCAATGTGCTCAGATATGATATGACACACCTTCAGGGTAGGTGGGATTTGACACCATGCCTTCTGAACTAGAGGTAGAGACACTACCATAAGACCACCTACCCTGACCTGAGGTTAGTCGACCCCTCACTGACACTCCCCCTCCTTTCCCCTGACTCCTGCTCTGAATCCCCTGTGTTGGCAGAGGCCGGTCAGTGTGGATGTGATTGCAACTGAGTAGCCTTTCCACTGACAACCATCGCCTACTAGAGGGAGCCTGGTCAATTGAAAAAAAACACATCTGTTTATTGTGTAGCTAAGGTATACTGTTTAATATTTTCTTCTTCAGTTTGTGATGTATTTTAATTTGCAAATTATTGTGTCCAGGAAATGCTCACTGCTTGATGTATATGGTACAGAAAATAGCCAAAGGAATTTCTCTGAAGGTTTACTATTGATTCTTAAAGGATGCACTTCAGCAGTTTCACTCTCAGTAGTAATTCTCAGGAACAGAAGCACAAGGTTAGCTGAACACGTCCTGATCATTGAAGGACAGAAGTGGAATAAGACCCCTGGTCCTAATCAATATTTATCACTCATGAAGGTTCAATTAAAAACAAAGTTAAAAATCACACAACGCCAGGTTATATTCCAAAACAAATTTTCTGGCCATTCCTTATCTTGGTGATTTTTGGGAACTTCGTGTTGCCTCTGTATTACAACAGCGATTGGTTGTCATGGACAGTGACTGGTTTCAAAAAAAGGTGATTGGCTGCCACAGACAGAGATTGGTTTCAAAAACATGTGATTGGTTGCCATGGACAGAGATTGGTTTCAAAAACACGTGATTGGCTGTCATGGACAGTGGGCTGCCCACCAGGCACGGAAACTGCTCCATCAACGCAAACCATTTCTTTCCCCGTTTCCTCAATGTCTGCTCCCTTCAGGCAAAAAAAACGATTGGAGTGATCCAAAGAGGTGCAGCACAGTTCTGCAAGAATCACTTTGGGAAATACTGTACACCATTGTCACATCCTCAATCTTAGACCTGGGATGGGAATCTCTACAGCAAGGGGAGGAGAAACATAGAACATGTATGTTCTACAAAACATGGAATGGACTGGTGGGAAATGACAATAATGACAAATAACAGGTGAGAGGCCAGGCATATAAACAACAAAGACCATTGTTTCCCAGAAAGTCCATCTTCACAAGAGATGGAGATAGTCCCAGTCCCATCATCAGAAATCCTCAAGACCCATCTCTGGATTATTTCTGTCTATAAATGTTCATTATCAGGATGACCACCTCAGCGGATCAGGCCTGGTTTAGCCAGTGCTATCCCCACCCCTTCCCACCCAAAGATGCAAAAAGCAAAATATTGCGGACGCTGGAGAGCTGAAATAAAACCAGAGAGCGTGCTGGAGAAACTCAGTAGCGTCTGTGGAGAGAGAAACTTAGGTATCGTTTCGGGTCTGAGATGATGACTGTCCTTGAACTCTCTGCGGAGACTGCCAGCTCTGCTGAGTTTCTCCAGCACCCCCTGTTTGTATTTCAAGCTGGAGCGGTGTTACAGAAATGCAGCCATCTGTGAATCTGGCACAGAACAAAAGCAGTAGCAGAAATCCAATTTACTTCTTCAAAACCTTGACAATTCATTTTATTTAAGCAATGGGCCAGACACCAGTTTTATTTGGAAGCTGAGTTGCAATCTGATATTGATGAGCTAGAAAATCTTTTTTCCTTCCTATTGTTTTGTCGTCCTGGTTAGGATGAAAACAGGTTAGTCATCTTCCCAGTGTCTCTTCTATGTTTCGTACACATTCTGACAAGAGTTGTTTGTTTACAGACCGTGGGTGTTGTACTCAGGCATTGACATCTTTTGCCAGTTCTCCCCTTAGCCATGTGACCAAACATCACCAAAATATCACAATCCTTTCCCACTCAGACAGCCGGCCAATTCCTCTGGACCTATCAGCAATGGGATATGCACGGCCAGCATGAGATAGGCTGCAGAGTTTGGGGCAAATGCTCAGAATTGGAAGGGAATGCAGTGAGATTTATTCTCACTCAAAACCAGGCCCCACACACAACCTGGAACATCTGACATGATGGGCTGTAAGGACCCACAAAGGATCACACTTCAACCATGATAGAGTCACATAGCCTTCAGAAACCGAGCCTTCTGTCCATGCCAACCATCATCCCAAACTAAACTAGTGTTACCTGCCTGCGCTAGGCCCATCATCCTCCAAACAATTTTTATTTATAAACTTATCCATATGTCCTTTAAGGATTGTAACTGTACCTGCATCCAGCAGTCCCCCTGGCAGTGCATTCCACACATGTGCCTCTCTCTGGGTGAAACTATTGCCCCTAGACTTGAAGTCCCCCACCCCAGGGAAAAGACACCTGCCATTCACTCTATCCTTGTTGTGGTTCTGTTCGCCGAGCTGGGAGTTTTTGTTGCAAACGTTTCGTCCCCTGTCTAGGTGACATCCTCAGTGCTTGGGAGCCTCCTGTGAAGCGCTTCTGTGCTGATTCCTCCGGCATTTATAGTGGTTTGAATCTGCCGCTTCCGGTTGTCAGTTGCTGTCCGCTGCAGTGGCCGGTATATAGGGTCTAGGTTGATGTGTCTGTTGATCGAATTCGTGGATGAGTGCCATGCCTCTAGGAATTCCCTGGCTGTTCTCTGTTTGGCCTGCCCTATAATAGTGGTGTTGTCCCAATCGAATTCATGTTGTTTGTCATCTGATTGTATGGTTACTAGGGATAATGTCCACCATTATAGGACAGGCCAAACAGAGAACAGCCACGGAATTGCTAGAAGCATGGCACTCATCCACGAATTCGATCAACAGACACATCGACCTAGACCCTATATACCAGACACTGCAGTGGACAGCTGGAACTGACAACCGTAAGTGGCAGATTCAAACCACTACAAATGCCGGAGGAAAGATCACAGAAGCGCTTCACAGGAGGCTCCCAAGCACTGAGGATGTCACCTAGACAGGGGGCGAAACGTTTGCAACAAAAACTCCCAGCTCGGCGAACAGAACCACAACAACGAGCACCCGAGCTACAAATCTTCGCACAAACTTTGAACTCTATCCATGCCCCTTATGATTTTATAAACCTCTATATGATCACCATTCAACCTTCTACACTCCAATAAAACGAGTCCCAGCCTATCCAGCCTCTCTTTATAACTCAAACCTTCCATTCCTGGCAACATCCTGTTCGGAATCTCTTCTCTTCTGTACCCTCTCCAGTTTAATAATACCATTCCTGTAAATGGGTGATCAGAACTGGATACCCCAGCACAGGCCGCACCAATATCCTGTATAACCTCAACATAACGTACCAACTGCTGTACTCAAAAGGTCTGAGCAATGAAGGTAAGCATACTAAACCAACTAATGATCTAACGGAATACTGGAACAGACTGGAAGGGCTGAATGGCTTCCTCCTATCCCTATGATGCTGGTGCTGATCTTCCCCAACAGGAACGGCACTGAACAGGAAATGCAAAGGAGAAAGAACTCTTGAAACTGTTTCCAATGGGACCTTGATTATTTCATCAAACCCCATGAGGAGGATATTCAGCCCATCATGTCTGTGAAAGCCCAGTCTTGTTTTCCAGCTCTCACAACAGTACAGTAATCCTTCAGGGCAAAGTAAGCAGTGAAAAATATATCACGCAAAAATATCCTCTGGCCTGATGTTAATGATACATGAACTTCCCAGACAGGCCCAGCTCTGAACAGTCACCACAAAGTGAATATCGTGGGCACTTTGTGGTTGGCCCTGACAATATCTGAACACGCTGCCCTCTGTGTGGTCTCACCTGAGCCAATAGATTAAGGAGACCTTTACCCCATCTGCCTGGTGTTTCAGGACCCTTTGAGAAGAGGTGCTGATGAGGTGTAATCCTCAGGAGCTGGAGGTCAATGTCAGAATGATTTCCTGAACTCTCTAAGCCTGGCCTGGTGCGCTCTGAGTCTGTTGGATCACTGAGATGGATCCACTCCTGGTATCACCGATTCCTAATCGGTTCACTGTCAGAATGCCAGTTAATGAACTGACATAAACCACAAACCATCCCCCCCCCCCCCAACTCCCGGATGATCTGCAGCTCGGAAAGGTGTGAGATGATGAGGCTGTTTCACTTTTACAAACTTCCGGATCTCTACACCAGCTTGATCAGAGACTTGCACTGAGATTTCAGAGTAAAGCCTATGCCCCTGACAGAACATCACACGCTTCCGAAAGCAAGCCCCAGCATTTATCGGTAACAATAATCAGAACCAGGAGTGGCGAAGCAGATGAGGGACGGTGCATGGGCTGGATCCCGATGGTTTCTGGAATGGGGCAGGGAAGAAGGGGAGAAGGTTCTGGAGATAGAGGAATGTTGTATAAGGTAATGGGCTGAAAGGGTTAATGTAGAGGTCAGTCTGAGGCTCCAGCCATTCTGAGAACATCAACAGAGCCAGTGCAGGGACAGGCAGAGTATTTTAGAATCTCAAAAGGCACAGACCCCAGTCACCCATTGGCTCCAAATTGTCTTACAGCAATGTCTAGCTCACTAACGTACCTGATTACTACAAGGCAGTGAACCAGCCTGGTGTGCCCCTGAGTCCTTCCTTCCAGCCAATCAAGGGAAGAGGATATTGGCTGAAACCACCTGAACCACACGCTGCTACTGGTTGGTATCAGAACCTGTACCACAGACACAGGTAATGGTGACAAAGGGCAGCTGTTCCATCTGGGCGCAGGGCCAGTGAGGGCACCGCAGCTCATGACCAAAACCTGGGAGAAGCCACATCAGGAAAGCTTGCTGATCGTGCCCGATCATTTCAATTCACTCACGGGAAATGGGCATCGCTGGCAGGCCCCAGCATTTACTGCCCATCCTTAGTTGCCCCTTGAGAAGGTGGAGGGTGAGCTGCAGTCCATGCGGATAGACCCACAATGCCCTTAGGGAGGGAATTCCAGGATTTTGACCTCAGTGACACTGAAGGAATGGCGATATATTTCCAAGTCAGGATGGGGAGTGGCTCGGAAAGGAACTAGTAACAGGAACTGATTCCTACTGTAAACTTACAGCACTGCTGGAGTCACCCACAAACTGACCAGCACATCCACTGGCTCAATGACAGCTCCACCAGGTGATAAGTCAGAGGGGCAGGCTGTGGTGAAACTCACTGCAGGCTCCCTAACTTTCAGCAAACATTGTCGATTTACTGAGCAAACAAGTTCTGGTTAAACAGTGTGATACAGCAAACAATCTGTTTAAAAACAGACACTGTGACTGACAGGAAACCAGAACCCATCGTCAAAACGGCTGCAAGACACTCCACAAAAAAAACCAGGATTATTTCTCCAGACAAATGAGGTGTGTGGTGAATCGATTAAAACATTGCAGATTCTATAATTGAAATCAGTCAAAGTCATTTACAGGAAAATAGTCACCAGGCAAGACTCAGGGGGAAGGTCAGGTAGACCCCTTCATCCACATTGCAATTAGTTATAAAGAAGGCAGGAGAAGATTGCAGACCGATGTAGATAACTGGAGGCAATATACCGAATCATGGCAAATGGGAAAAGTTGAAATTGTTCAATTTAGTGTTAAAATAAAATCAGCGTATTACCAAAACAGAGAACCAATCCAGAATGCCAAGGTGTAGAGGGATTTTGGTGCCCTGCTGTCTGAGTCACAGTGTTCGAATGCAGATACAGCAAGTGATCGAGAAAGCTAGTAGGATTTTAGCTTCTATTATGACTGGAATTGAACATGGCAGTAAGGGTATCATGTTTTGGTCATTCAGCGCGATGATGAGACCACATCTCCAGTACGGTGGGCTGGTTTGGTCTCCTTATTGAAGGAAGGATGTAAATACATCGGGAGCTGGTTCAGGGGAGGTTTACCAGAGGGAGAGCTGGAATGAGTGGGTTGTGTTATGGGGAAAGGGGGGACAGACTGGGCTTGTTTCCACAGGGGGGGTGAGGGGTGACTGATTGATGTGGATAAGATCCTGATGGTCTGGACAAGGTGACCATGGAAAGGAAGTTTCCTCTTGTGGATCAGACTAAAGCTGGGGGTGTGGGAGGGAATAGTTTGAAAGGTAGGAGTCACTATGAGGATATTATATTCTCTCAGTGGTGTAACTCTGGAGCACTGCCACAGAATAGCATGAAGGGAAGTCATTGAATATGTTAAACGGGGAGGTCAGGGGATTTTCTCAGGCAAGGAACCAAAGGCTATTGGGGATATTATGGGAATGTGGGATTTGAAATAAAAACCAATCAGCAATGACCTTATTCATTAGGACAGCAGGCTTGAGGGGCCAGATGATCTACTCCTAACCCTATCTCAAATGGTCCTGATGCCAGTGGAGCTATCAATGAGATGATGCCATTACTATCAGCAGAGATTGCACACAGTATGGGAATCCTACATGGTGTGGTGCTACCTGGACAGTGCTAGGAACACAGTGCCTTGTTTTTGGTTCTGATTTATCTGGGTATAGAGCCTGAAGGGTTAGAGCTATGGAGTATTTTAAGCACCAATAACGATCATGATGCCATGTGGACCTGTGATCAGAGAAGCATGGGATATTGAAGGATCTGGTTCCTATCGATGAGCATGTCTGTCCTATCAATGAAACCTGGGACTAGTGACAAACATGCAATATATAGCAGCCTCTTCTAGTTAGACCAGGTCCTGCCAAACCCAGCAGCTTCTGGAAGCCTTGCTTCAAGCCTATCACACGGTGAGATGCTCTGTTTAGGTACACATCCATCTCACCAACCTGTCCACACAGTGATCCTGACTCACCCAGCCACCCAGGTCTCTGGGAGGTGAGTTTGAACAGAGCTCTGTTACAGAGTGAAATACTGAGTTTTGAGAAGATGTGTAGCTCAGGTTGAGGTTCTGGATGTGGTTTGCTCGCTGAGCTGGAAGGTTCATTTCCAGACGTTGGATCACCCTACTAGGTAACATCTTCAGTGGGCCTCTGGGCAAAGCAATGCTGATGATTACTGCTTCCTGTTTATATGTTTGGCTAGATAAGGAAAGACACCACTTCGACTGGGACAACACATCCATCCTCGGACAAGCCAAACAGGGACATACACGAGAATTCCTAGAAGCATGGCATTCCAACCAGAACTCGATCAACAAACACATCAAATTAGACTCCATCTACCACCCCCTGAGAAAAAGAACAGGAAATGACATCACCACAGGAAATGACATCACCAACTCAAACATACAAACAGGAAGCAGGAATCATCAGCAGTACTTAGCGTGAAGGCCCACTGAAGATGTTACCTAGTAGGGTGACGAAACGTCTGGAAATGAACCTTCCAGCTCAGTGAGCAAACCGACATCCAGAACAGGGTGAAACCTCTTGTTACTGAGTCAGTAATATAGAACATCAGAGCCCATGGAGGTGTCTGTTCACCTACTGTTGGACATTGTCAGATTGGCTTTGCTCAATTTCACCTTCCAGCCCGGAGATCTGGGCACATTACTGAGTGGAGACCGGGGCAATGTCAGCTGCACTCTGTCAGAGGCTTGACCTTTCCAGGAATATACTGTATCCAGGCCCCATTCCCTCCTGAGGTACCTGGGAGGGAGGAGGAGCATTCCCCTAGGGCCATGCACAACAAGTACCAGCCCAAACCCATCCCCCAGTCAGGTCCACCACGACATTGTCTGGCCATTTGCCCCATTGCTGGCTGTGCATCTTCTAACTCCAGGGCTGAAATAACTCATTCCCTTGGCTGTTTAGACGGTCCAGTGATGGTTGTTTGATGGGTATGAATGGAAGAACATTCAGACAACCACATTGGAGCGTCCGTGACTATTCCTGGACGGTATCAAGGCTCCAAATGCACCAGGAAGAGGTGCAGCAATGACCACTGATGCAGTCGGGCAACATTTCCCTGGAATTAATTAATAGCATGGACCTCGGTATTTACCTTGTAACAAAATGTCACTGACCATTAATCACCAGGTGCTTCAGCTTCTCTCTTACTCTCACTGGTGCCCAGAATTGTAGCTGAGTGTTCAGGTTACTCAACGATTCCAGGGCTCCTTGGCACAGTGGTAATGTCCCTCCCTCTGAGCTAGGAGGCCTGCTCCAGAGGTGTTGATGAGGAAAATATCTACTCAGTAATTGTACGTGTATGTGAGTGGTAAGCTGTAGGTGCTGGGTTGTTCCACGCCGATGCAGACCATTACTAATAGACCTGCACCTCTCAGCTGGTAATGACAGGCGGCCAGCCTTCCTATCTGATCGCAGAGCTCAGGGGCTGAAGTAATCACCTGTTACTCCCCTGAGGAGCAGAAGGCAGTGAGAGTGCAGATGGCCAGTGACCCAGCAGAAACAATGTGCAACAAACCAAAGAGAAACAGGAAGCATCTGCAGCAGGAAACCCAGTCAATCAGCACCCAGCCTTCAGCTCCAATTCAGGTGGCCATCGCTCACACTCCACAGCGCGCGCGCGCGCACACACACACACACACACTGTGCTTGTGACAGAGCAAACCAGCCACATCCAGCAGATGGAGAGAGGGAACCGAGGGAAAACTAACTGCCAGGGACTAAAGGAAAACCAAAGCGACAATAATTCCAGAAAAAATGGCTCCTTCCTTTTCGTGCCTCTCATTGAAATGAGTTTGTCCACAATGTGACGATTGAGAGCCTTGAGTTTTGTTTTGGGATTTTGTAAGGGCTATGCTACACAAATTTCAATGAATGTTGCTCAAGCTTAATTTGGGCAGTTTGAATGATTGATTATTCATCACCATCCCTCCCCAATCCAACATCCTGATTATATTTCTCACCTGTGATTTGTCAGGAAGCAGGCTGAGAGTTCCTCCCAATCTCTGATGGAGCTGTTTGAGAGTCACAGACTGATAGAGGTGTACAGTACGGAAACAGACCCTTCGGTCCAACCCATCCATGCTGACCAGATATCTCAACCCAATCCAGTCCCACCTGCCAGCACCCAGCCCATATCCCTCCAAACTCTTCCTATTCATACACCCATCCAAATGCCTCTTAAATGTTGCAATTGTACCAGCCTCCACCACATCCTCTGGCAACTCATTCCATACACGTACCACCCTCCGCGTGAAAACATTACCCCTTAGGTCTCTTTTATATCTTTCCCCTCTCACCCTAAATCTATGCCCTCTAGTTCTGGACTCCCGACCCCAGGGAAAAGACTTTGTCTATTTATTGTATCCATGCCTCTCATAATTTTATAAACCTCTATAAGGTCGCCCCTCAGCCTCTGACACTCCAGGGAAAACAGCCCCAGCCTGTTCAGCCTCTCCCTATAGTTCAGATCCTCCAACCCTGGCAACATCCTTGTAAATCTTTTCTGAACTCTTACAAGTTTCACAACATCTTTCCGATAGGAAGGAGACCAGAATTGCACGCAATATTCCAACAGTGGCCTAACCAATGTCCTGTACAGCCGCAACATGACCTCCCAACTCCTGTACTCAGTACTCTGACCAATAAAGGAGCTTTCAAGGAGCTATGAACCTGCACTCCAAGGTCTATTTGTTCAGCAACACTCCTCAGGAGCTGGTATTGACCTCCCTGCTGGGGCAGGGTATTTATGACAGAGATAATGATGCAGGGTCCCGAGGATGTTAGTGTCTGAGTTGTGATAGAGCGAGAGATAACACCTTCATTACTGCAGCAGGCTGTGACCTAATCAATAACACAGACAAAATAGTAACCCATCAAAGTTAAGGTGGACGAGCACATGACCACCCTCTTTGCTTCTAAGATAACCCAGGTGTTTGTTTACTAGTGAGGAATGAGGAACTGTGCAATCACAGGGGAGTAACGCTGCAGTAGGAGATCATTTCGCCTGTTGTGCCTGTACCAGAGGAACAGGCAGATTGTGGAATTGAAGCCAATGGATGGTTAGGAACTGGAGAACAGTAGGTATAGTGGAATATTGGCTTTTATTGCAAAGGGGATGACCATACAAAATGGAAGGATCTATCCTTCCTAAGAATAGTGAATGGACTAAGTACCATCTGCAGTCCCTCCATTCAAGGTCATGCACTGTTGAAAAGTCTTCACCTCCACTACAGCAGCCTACGTACCTGCTGCTGAGGGACTGAGGGGTCATTAATTAGACGGCGAGAGGTTGGTTCCTCTGCCTACCATGTCCCTGAAATATGGGAGGTCCAGCTCAGAGTGCAGAGCCGTGATTGGTGAGGGGCATCGTTGCACAGTGTGGGTGTTGGAGCACCTGGAGATAGTGTTTCTGGTGGATGTGGGATACAGGCAAGAGCTTACAAGGTCCAGTGGTGTTGGAAGGACAAGGTTATGTCTGGTTCACCCTTAGAGGGTGTACTCGGTTCAGCAGAGTGACAAGGCAAACAGAGTTAAACCATGAATTAAATTACATAAACTTGCTAGTTTCTCCTGAATTTAGCAGAGTAAGAATTGATCTGATGGAGGTGTTGGAAAGATTTAATTGGATAGATACAGAGAAGCTCTCACTCCTGGTCATAGGGATGAAGTGACAGACCTAAAGGCAGGTCATTCAGAAGCAAAAGCAGGAAGCACTTTTGTCATCACACAGAATTAATTAATTTTCTTCCCAAAAACACAGTAAATTCTGAAAGTCAGTTGGAGTTGACACTCTGAGAATGTGGAGATTTAGTTGAGGAGAGTTAAGGGATATGGAACAAAATTTGGGAAAGGGTGTTGAGGTTTGATTTGATCGAATGGTGTAGTACACTTGTGGGGCTAAATGGCCTCCTCCTGTTGTTCAATACAGCCAGTGGCAGGGCACCCCCGTGCAAGTAGAAAGGTTAGAGGTTCAGTCACCTTGTAGGTCTGCTGTTAATCCTAATGACATCAGTGCTTCAGGTCACACAGCTGGGTTTCGCTGTGCTTATACTGTCCCTTGCTCATGCATAGAAGGACAAGTTAAAGCCCCGTGCAATCAGTGTATAACACACTTCCAGCAGTCACTGCAGTTTACATAAACCTGCTCTGTCAGGAACCCCTTTGTACAGGCTGAGTGGACTCAGCAGAGAGATGCTGCTTCGATTATACCCAGCCAGGACAGCCTGCTCCAGGGAACAGGGAGTAACTCCTGACCGATGTGCTGATGTGTTTATGATTGTCAGCTTCTGTACAGGCCTGACACACTGAGAAACTGAATCTCACTCACAACAGGCATCGGTCTAGGGCCAAGATAACTTCCAGTCTCGAGAAACATCACAAGACAAATTGCCAGAATTGAACAGGGCATTGTAAACTCAAAGGAGCAGAAACTTGAACTCCGGCTGGTAACCTATTCAGAGTGCAGATCCATTTCCACTACGTGCTGTATCAAAGCCCCTCAAATACTTGTACAGAGCTCTCCTCCTCATGCTCTCTCCCTGAGGGTAACCATTTCCAATCTCTCTAATTCTCCACGTCACTGAATTCCGTCATCCCCAGTACCAAGAGAGGGAACCCCTTCAGTTCCTTTATCAGACCTCCCTCTAGCCTGGTGTCTACAATCATGCCCAATTCTCAGGCAGAGGCTGGAACAAGCACTGGGAAATGTTTAATCTGACTTCCCTACTGTACACAGTTGTTCAATGGCAATTCTTTTCAGAACCTTAGAAACTTCAAAGACATCATCCTGAAGTCTTCCAAAGAACAAACATCTCAAAGTTTCATTATTGGTGACAGCAAGTGGTTTGAGAGCTGGGGGGTGGGTGCGGGTGGTGAGGTGGGGGTGGGTGCGGGTGGTGAGGTAGGGGGTGGGTGCGGGTGGTGAGGTGGGGGTGGGTGCGGGTGGTGAGGTGGGGGGTGGGTGCGGGCGGTGAGGTGGGGGAGATGGGGGAGAGAGGGGGGAAGGTGCTGGCCTTGATGCTGAATCTACAACTTCAGCACTCTGTAGTTCACCCTCTGTCCCTTCACAAAGTCGCTGCCCAGCTACATTCACAGCTGGGCGTGATGAAACAACGTCCTCATCACCAGCAAGTTCATGATCTTCAAAGCTGTTATTGCTGTTGAAGAAACACATTTCCAAACGGCAGAATTTGGCAAGCAGAAGGGAAATGAATTGTGGATTGTTTGTCTCAGTGACACTGGAGGATGAACCCTGTCCCAGGCCACCAGCAAAGACTCCTCTTTGTAACCAGGCCCAAGGAGCCTACAACTAGAGGCGGTACGGTGGCACAGTGGTTAGCACTGCTGCCTCACAGTGTGGAGTTTGCACATTCTCCCCGTGTCTGCGTGGGTTTCCTCTGGGTGCTCTGGTTTCCTCCCACAGTCCAAAAAGGTTAAGTGAATTGGCCATGCTAAATTGCCCGTAGTGTTAGGTGAAGGGATAAATGTAGGGGAATGGGTCTGGATGCGTTGCTCTTCAGCAGGTCGGTGTGGACTTGTTGGGCTGAAGGGCCTGTTTCCACACTGTCAGTAATCTAATCTAACTGCCTGAACCAGATACTCCATTATCCTTCTGGCACCAATGAGCGTCTGTCTCTATCCCATGTCCACTTGAAACACTATTTCCAGTCACTCCCGACACCTGCAATGTGAAATGACACAAATCATGGCTTGGCCTTTAGAGCTGGACCTGCCTTATTCCAGGGGCATGGTTAACAGAGACACCAATCCTTCACAGAACGTTTAATGCTCCCGTAGTCTCTCAGCGGGATGTCTAGGCTGCTATAGGGAAGGTGAAAGATTCTGACTGTGATACAAGTCTCTCTAATTGGATTGAGTTGTGTAGGGGTTAGCTCAATGGCTTTTCCACATTGGAGACAGCATTCCAAACCAGTCCACACATGCAGGTCTGAGAGGTCTCTCTCTGTCTGTGGGCTGTAAAATAAAGTGATGGAAGAGCATTAACCCAAATTGTTCATTTCATAATCTGGGTTCAAGATGAAAATATTCGTACGTTACTGTAGGGAGCATACAGCAGAGTTTAAAGTTCCTTATACACCTGTATAAGGATCGATTGCCCCTAAATTGGGAAGGGGGCTAACATACTGGCAGGGAGATTTGCTAGAGCTGCTCAGGAAGATTTAAACTGATAAGGTGGGGGGGTGGGATACAGGGGGATAGTGAGGAAAGAGATCGATCTGAGACTGGAACAGTTGAGGACAGAAGTGAGTCAAACAGTCAGGGCAGGCAGGGACAAGATAGGACTAATAAATTAAACTGCATTTATTTTAATGCAAGGGGCCTAACAGGGAAGGCAGATGAACTCAGGACATGGTTAGGAACATGGGACTGGGATATCATAGCAATTACAGAAACGTGGCTCAGGGATGGGCAGGACTGGCAGCTTAATGTTCCAGGATACAAATGCTACAGGAAGGATAGAAAGGGAGGCAAGAGAGGAGGGGGAGTGGCATTTTTGATAAGGGATAGCATTACAGCTGTGCTGAGGGAAGATATTCCCGCAAATACATCCAGGAAAGTTTTTTGGGTGGAATTGAGAAATAAGAAAGGGATGATCACCTTATTGGGATTGTATTGTAGACCTCCTAATAGTCAGAGGGAAACTGAGAAATAAACTTGGAAGGAGATCTCAGCTATCTGTAAGAATAATAGGGTAGTTATGGTAGAGCATTTTAACTTTCCAAACATAGACTGGGACTGCCATAGTGTTAAAAGTTTAGATGGAGAGGAATTTGTTAAGTGTGTACAAGAAAATATTCTGATTCAGTATGTGGATGTACCCACTAGAGAAGGTGCAAAACTTGACCTACTCTTGGGAAATAAGGCAGGGCAGGTGTCTGAGGTGTCAGTGGGGGAGCACTTTGGGGCCAGTGACCATAATTCTATTAGATTTAAAATAGTGATGGAAAAGGATAGACCAGATCTAAAAGTTGAAGTTCTAAATTGGAGAAAGGCCAGTTTTGACAGTATTAGGTAAGAACTTTTGAAAGCTGATTGGAGGCAGATGTTCGCAGGTAAAGGGACGGCTGGAAAATGGGAAGCCTTCAGAAATGAGATAACAAGAATCCAGAGAAAGTATATTCCTGTCAGGGTGAAAGGGAAGGCTGGTAGGTATAGGGAATGCTGGATGACTAAAGAAATTGAGGGTTTGGTTAAGAAAAAGAAGGAAGCATATGTAAGGTATAGACAGAAATCCTGAGAAGAGTATAAAGGCAGTAGGAGTATACTTAAGAGGGAAATCAGGAGGGCAAAAAGGGGACATGAGATAGATTTGGCAAATAGAATTAAGGAGAATTCAAAGGGTTTTTACAAATGCATTAAGGAGAAAAGGGTAACTAGAGAGAGAATAGGGCCCCTCAAAGATCAGCAAAGCAGCCTTTGTGTGGAGCTGCAGAAAAATGAGGGAGATACTAAATGAATATTTTGCATCAGTATTTACTGTGGAAAAGGATATGGAAGACATAGACTGTAGGGAAATAGATGGTGACATCTTGCAAAATGTCCAGATTACTGAGGAGGAAGTGCTGGATGTCTTGAAACGGTTAAAGGTGGATAAATCCCCAGGGCCTGATCAGGTGTACCCGAGAATTCTGTGGGAAGCTAGAGAAGTGATTGCTGGGCCTCTTGCTGAGATACTTGCATCATCGATAGTCACAGGTGAGGTGCCGGAAGACTGGAGGTTGGCAAATGTGTTGCCACTGTTTAAGAAGGGTGGTAAGGACAAGCCAGGGAACTATAGACCGGTGAGCCTGACCTCGGTGGTGGGCAAGTTGTTGGAGGAAATCCTGAGGGACAGGATGTACATGTATTTGGAAAGGCAAGGATAGATTCGGGATAGTCAACATGGCTTTGTGCGTGGGAAATCATGTCTCACAAACTTGATTGAGTTTTTTGAAGAAGTCACAAAGAGGATTGATGAGGGCAGAGCAGTAGATGTGATCTGTATGGACTTCAATAAGGCATTCGACAAGGTTCCCTCCTGGGAGACTGATTAGCAAGGTTAGATCTCATGGAATACAGGGAGAACTAGCCATTTGGATACAGAACTGGCTCAAAGGGAGAAGACAGAGGGTGGTGGGGGAGTGTTGTTTTTCAGACTGGAGGCCTGTGACCAGTGGAGTGCCAAAAGGATCGGTGCTGGGTCCACTACTTTTCGTCATTTATATAAATCATTTGGATGTGAGCATAAGAGGTACAGTGAGTAAGTTTGCAGATGACACCAAAATTGGAGGTGTAGTGGACAGCGAAGAGGGTTACCTCAGATTACAACAGGATCTTGATCAGATGGGCCAATGGGCTGAGAAGTGGCAGATGGATTTTAATTCAGATAAATGTGAGGTGCTGCATTTTGGGAAAGCAAATCTTAGCAGGACTTATACACTTAATGGTAAGGTCCTAGGGAATGTTACTGAACAAAGAGACCTTTGGGTGCAGGTTCATAGCTCCTTGAAAATGGAGTCACAGGTAGATAGGATAGTGAAGAAGGCGTTAGGTATGCTATCCTTAATTGGTCAGAGTATTGAGTACAGGAGTTGGGAAGTCATGTTGAGGCTGTACAGGACATTGGTTAGGCCATTGTTGGAATATTGCGTGCAATTCTGGTCTCCTTACTATCGGAAAGATGTTGTGAAACTTGAAAGAGTTCAGAAAAGATTTACAAGGATGTTGCCAGGGATGGAGGGTTTGAGCTACAGGGAGAGGCTGAACGGGCTGGGGCTGTTTTCCCTGGATCGTCGGAGGCTGAGGGGTGACCTTATAGAGGTTTACAAAATTATGAGGGGCATGGATAGGATAAATAGGCAAAGTCTTTTCCCTGGGGTGGGGGAGTCCAGAACTAGAGGGCATAGGTTTAGGGTGAGAGGGGAAAGATATAAAAGGGACCTAAGGGGCAACGTTTTCACACAGAGGGTGGTATGTGTATGGAATGAGCTGCCAGAGGATGTGGTGGAGGATGGTACAATTGCAACATTTAAAAGGCATTTGGATGGGTATATGAATAGGAAGGGTTTGGAGGGATATGGGCCAGGTGCTGGCAGGTGGGACTAGACTGGGTTGGGATATCTGGTCGGCATGGACGGGTTGGACTGAAGGGTCTGTTTCCATGTTGTACATCTCTACGACTCTATGGCTCTAGGTCATTCTGCTATAACGAGTATTTCTTTCACACAAATTCGCTGTAACCCAATTGACAATTTGGGGACATTGTCTCTAAAGGGTGAAGTTTCAATGTGTGTATTGGTTATAACACAATTCTGACCCCATTTGTTTAAATAGTGCTGCTGTTACACCATTCTCTTATAACACTAGATTGCATGAGAATGGAATAACAGTGTCACTGTAGAACCGACTGTATATTGTTCCATCTCGCACAACATGGAGAGGGACAGACTGGAAGTGTAAAAGGAGCTTTGTCCTGTATCTAACTCCATACTGTCCCTGGTCAGGCAGTGGTTAGAACATTGAACATTACAGCGCAGTACAGGCCCTTTAGCCCTCGGTGTTGCACCAACCTGTGGAACCAATCTGAAGCCCATTCGGCCCACACTATTTCATACTCATCCATATGTTTATCCGATGATCATTTAAATACCCTTAAAGTTGGGGAGTCTACTACAGTTGCAGGCAGGGTGTACCACACCCTTACTCCACTCTGAGTAAAGAAACTACCTCTAACTTCTGTCCTATCTCCGTGACCCCTCAATTTAAAGTTATATCCCCACATGCTAGCCATTGCCATCCAAGGAAAAAGGCTCTCCCTGCCCACCCTATCGAACCCTGTGATTATCTTGTATGTCTCAATTAAGTCACTTCTCAACCTCCTTCTCTCTAACAAAAACAGCCTCAAGTCCCTCAGCCTTTCCTCGTAAGACCTTCCCTCCATACCAGGCAACATATCAGTCAACCTCCTCTGAACCCTTTCCAAAGCTTCCACGTCCTTCCTATAATGCAGTGACCAGAACTGTACACAATATTCCAAGGCGGCTGCACCAGCGTTTTGTACAGCTGCAGCATAACCTCATGGTTCCGGAACTCAATCCCTCCACCAATAAAAGCTAACACATCATACATACGCCTTCTTAACAACCCTATCAACCTGGGTGGCAACCTTCCGGGTCTATGTACATGAACACCGAGATCTCTCTGCTCAGCTACATTACCAAGAATCTTACCATTAGCCCAGTACTCTGTATTCTTGTTGCTCCTTCCAAAGTGAATCACCTCACACCTTTCCGCATTAAACTCCATTTGTCACCTCTCAGCCCAGCTCTGCAACTTATCTGTGTCCCTCTGTAACCTGCAACATCCTTTCGCACTGTCTACGCTCCACTGACCATTTTATCATCTGCAAATTTACTAACCCATCCTTCTACGCCCTCATCCAGGTCATTTATAAAAATGATAAACAGCAGTGGCCCCAAAACAGATCCTTGCGATACACTGTAATGTTAAAAAATTAAATGGGACTATCCTTCTGTACATTTCTGTAATAATAAAGGGTTAAGCTGCACTGAGTGAACATTCCGGAAGTGGGTGGGGATGACATTCATGCTAGGATGCGAATGACCCCCACTCCAATTAGACAGTCATTTGCTCCTACACCGTCTACTATTATCAAATTAAACTATCATTCAATCTCTTTCACACAAAAATGCTTCCTAGCCATCCCCTAAAGCTAGGTATGTCACACCTGCATTATCTTGGGGAATCACTGAGTCAGGAAATCATCTGCATAATGATTCCCCAGGATTAGGGAATTAACATTTACATTATCTCTGAGGATGATCTCAGCTATAGCATAACCTCATGGCTCCGGAATTCAATCCCTCCACCAATAAATACTATTATTGTACCTGGGCTAACATGTGACTGTGAGGGAGTGACAGGGGGTTGTCTTCAGTGGCATGTGACTATGCGGGGGAATGGCCAGAGTTTCTGTAATCATTCCCAACTCACCTGTATAAAGAGGATGTGTTCTGTTTGTTCAATGCCTCACTTTGACTTGACCTCGCACACCTGCGAGGGGGGCGGGGGGGGGTCAAAGGGGATCAGTTAGTTTGTCCAAGCTTTAATAACCTTTAACTGTTTGCAGAAGTTGGTTTGTGTGCACCTCAGGAAAATAACCTAACACCACTAGTAACTGAACTCCAGGATGAACATTTCCCATCAACCACCACCCTCTATCTTTCAGCAAGCTATTTCTGATCCAAACTGCTAAATCACCCTCAATCCCATGCCTCCGTATTTTCCGCAATAGCCTAATGTGGGGCAACTTACCAAACACCTTGCTGAAATCCATATACACCACATCAACTGCTTTACCCTCATCCACCTGTTTGGTCACCTTCTCAAAGAACTCAATAAGGTTTGTGAGGCACGACCTACCCTTCACAAAACTGTATTGACTATCATAATCAATTTATTCCTCTCTAGGTGATTATAAACCCTATCTCTCATAAATTTTTCCAGCACTTTACCCATAACCAAAGTAAGGCTCACTGGACATAGTTGTCCCTGCTCCCCTTCATGAACAAGGGGACAACATTTGCTATCCTCCAGTCTTCTGGCACAACTCCTGTCAACAATGATGACATGAAGATCAAAGCCAGAGGCTCTGCAATCTCCTCCCTGGCTTCCCAGAGAATCCTAGGATAAATCCCATCTGGCCCAGGGGACTTATCTATTTTCACACTTTCCAGAATTACTGAAACCTCATCCATGTGAACCTCAATCCCATCCAGTCTAGTAGCCTGTATCTCCATATCCTCCTCAACAACATTGTCTTTTTCCAGTGTGAATACAGACAAGAAATATTCATTTAACGCTTCTCCTATCTCCTCAGACTCCAT
>NC_083442.1:34609064-34724064 GCF_020745735.1 Hemiscyllium ocellatum | reverse complement strand
TGGGGATAGGTACCGCACAATGCTGCTGGGGTGGGAGGACCAGGATTCTGATTCACTAACTCTGAGATATTCCCACATTGAGATTGTGTGTGGTATGGAGGGGAATTTTCAGGTCGTTTTACTCTCACTCATCTGCTGGTTCTAGGTGGTAGAGATCGCTGGCTTGGGAGATGATATTGAAAGAGAATTAACAAGTTTCTGCAGAGCAGCCTATCATCCACCTAAATGCCATACAGGGTCAGAGAGAGTGAATCCTTAAACTCAGTCACTCATACAATCAATATTAATCAAGTAGACTGTTTTGTTATGGATATCATTATGATCTGTGCATATAACTGTTTCTGTACAGTTGCGAATGGTGCTGAACATAATACACTCATCAGCAAATATCCCCATTTCTGACCTAATGGCAGAGGGAAGCAATGTTCCCTCAAGCCTTACATTTAATATGCTGATATTCATTATCAACAGAAGTGATCCCAGGTGTGGGACGGTAAATCATGGAAGCTGAGAATCCCTACAGTATGGAACCAGGCCATTCTGCCCAACTGTGTCCGCACCAACTCTCCAAACAGCATGGAACCCAAAACTAGCCCGCTACCCCATCTTTGTAACTCTGTATTTCCCATGGTTAACTCACCTAACCTGCACATCCCTGAACGCTATAGACAATTTAGCACCGCCAATCCACCTAACCTTTGGACTGTGGGAGGAACCCCACACAGACACGGGGAGAATGTGCAAACCCCACACAAGGGTGGAGTCAAACCTGGGTTCCTCGCACGATCTACTAACCCCTTCCAGAATCTGATCTCAACTCCTCTCTCTTCGTTAAACTCCGATCAGTTTGTAATCCAATTTATTATTCTTCCCCTCATTCTAATGCCCTCCAGCATTTCCAGTTGCCCACTGTGTGTTACTCTGGCGAAGCCCATGTACTCCACATCCACTGCACTGTTTTCCCAACTGCTATTCTCCTCAAAGGACTCCATTAAATTTGTTGAACATAATTTTCCTTTCTGCAATCGGTGTTGGCTGCTTCTAATTATCTTCTCTTCATCTGGATTCATCATTAATTAAAGATTCCGCAGATGTTAAGCTAACTGGGCTGTAATTATGCAGGTTGGCTCTGTTGCTCTTGCTTAAGAATGGGTTTCTACATTGGAAAGTCTCCAGGTCTCTGACACACATCCAAGCAAACACTGTGACTACACAATGATGTCATTAGTAATCAACGTAACATCACAAATGGAATTCTTCAAAGGGTTTAATCTAACTTGAAATGATGGAGATAGCCCCTTTCGTGAGGTGGAGGGAGGTGGCGGAGCGTTGCTGGAGGAGACAGAGCAAGTGAATTTTTTTTAACAGGGCGAGATTGCAAGAGTAATAAAATCCTGCTGTTAAACCTGTGTTTCAGCATAAAGAGTGTGTTTGGGTATTTAATATTAATAGATATATTTAAAAATGATTAATTACATTCACTCTTCCAAATTGTGTACTCACCAAATCCAAACATAACATTTAGATTTTCGACATAATCCTGCTACAGACTGGCAGATGAACTTCGGTAAGTTTTTTGACAAGAAATACAAGGCCAGATATGACTTGAAAAACAGGATTGGGTCACAAAGTATTGAACCGGGGGGATTTACAAATTACATTACTACAAGTTCTTAATGTTGATCAGTAATCCATATAAAGAAAGAAATAAAACACTGGGTTCATTTCCACAGGGATTAACTAGAAAAGTAGGCAGAGAATCATAGAACCCCTCCAGTATGGGAACAGGGCATTCGGTCCATCAGGTCCACACTGAACCCTCTGAAGACCAGCCCACTCAGACCCTATTCATGTAACCCTGCATTTCCCATGGCCAATCCACCTTAACCTGCACACCTTTGTGACTGTGGGAGAAAACGGAGCACCCAGAGGAAACCCACACAGACACAGCCACTCACCAAGTCTGGAATTGATCCTGGGTTCCTGGTGCTGTGAGGCAGCAGTGCTAGACTGGCTAGCAAGGTTAGATCACATGGATACAGGGAGACCTAAACATTTGGATAGAAAATTGGTTTGAAGGTAGAAGCCAGAGGGTGGTGGTGGAGGGTTGTTTCAGACTGGAGGCCTGTGACCAGTGGAGTGCCACAAGGATCGGTGCTGGGTCCTCGACTTTTTGTCACTTACATAAATGATTGAGATGTGAATGTAGGGGGTATAGTTAGTAAGTTTACAGATGACCCCAAAACTGGAGGGGTAGTGGACAGTGAAGAAGGTTACCTCGGAGTACAACAGGATCTAGATCAGGTGAGCCGGTGGGCTGAGACATCGCAGGTGGAGTTTAATTCAGATAAGTGCGAGGTGCCACATTTTGGAAAAGCAAATCTTAGCCAGACTAATACACTTAATGGTCTGAGGGAATGTCGCTGAACAAAGAGACCTTGGAGTGCAGGTTCATAGCTCCTTGAAAGTGGCGCCGCAGGTCGATAGGATAGTGAAGGCGGTGGTGAGTATGCTTTCCATTACTGGTCAGAGTATTGAGTACAGGAGTTGGGAGGTCATGTTGCGGCTGTACAGGACATTGGTTAGGCCGCTGTTGGAATATTGTGTGCAATTCTGGTCTCCTTCCTATTAAAAGGATGTTAAACCTGTAAAGGCGCAGACAAGATTTACAAGGATGTTGCCAGGGTTGGAGAGTTTGAGCTACAGGGAGAGGCTGAGGCTACTTTCCCTGCAGCATCAGAGGCTGAGGGGTGATGACCTTATAGAGGCTTACAAAATCATGAGAGGCATGGATAGGGTAAACAGACAAGGGTCTTTTCCCCACAGTAGGGGAGTTCAAAACTAGAGGGCATGGATTTAAGGTGAGAGGGGAAAGATTTGAAAGGGACCCAAAGGACAGCTTTTTCAAGCCGTGGGTGATGTGTGTGTGGAATGAGCTGCCAGAGGAAGTGGCGGAGACTGACAGAAATGTAACATTTAATGGGCATCTGGATGGGTAAATGAATAGCATGGGATTGGAGGGATATGCTAGAAAATGGGACTAGATTAATTTAGGATATCTGGTTGGCATGGATGAGTTGGACAGAAGGGTCTGTTTCTGTGCTGTACATCTCTATGACTCTCTGCTAACCACTGTGCTGCTTTAATGTTATGGCAAAATTCGATGCACTCTTGGTTAGAGCATTGTTGAGGATCGTAACCGGTCTCCACATTATATGATGACTATAGGGGCACTGATGGAGGTGCAGGAGAAATGAACTGGAATAATATCCGAACTGGGAGCTTCTCCCTCTCGGGAACATTGAACAGACTGAGGCATAGCAAGGATTGTGGGGAAACTGAAAGGAAGTCTTTAACATAGTGGAAGTGTTTGAAAATGTCAACATGGGAAAGGTGTTGTTACATGAGAGCAAGTCAAGAAATTCCAAGAGTTACTCATAAATCCGATTGGGAATTCAGGAGAAAGGTCTCCACTGAGAGTGTAGTGAGAATATAGAAGTCTTTGCCAGAGGGACTGGAGGAGGTGAATGACTAATGAACATTAGGAGAAATGGGGATAAATACATGAAGGAGGAGGGGAAGGAAAGGTAGAGTGTGTGTGTGAGCTGAAGAGAATGGTGGAAGGTGTGGGGGAGAAGGTTCATGTGCAATGACCAGTTCAGTTGCTTCTCTTCGTCCATCACCTGGAGGTTATGGCAATGCAAGGGAAGAGCTAAATAGGACTTCAATATGACAGGAGTTTCTGACTTCACCTTTCTTTCAGATTCCTACTGCCTTCTGAATGAAAAATAAATCTCTGTCACCTCTTAGATTTCTACTTCTATCCCTTGAATGTATGCCCTGAGTTATTGCCCCCAGTTTATTGCCCCTGGGTTATTACCCCCAGTTTATTGCCCCTGGGTTATTGCCCTGTGTTTATTACCCCCAGTTTATTGCCCCCAGTTTATTGCTCCTGGGCTATTGCCCCTGGGTTATTACCCCCAGTTTATTGCCCCTGAGTTATTACCCCCAGTTTATTGCCCTGTGTTTATTGCCCCTGGGTTATTACCCCCAGTTTATTGCCCCTGGGTTATTGCCCCTGGGTTATTACCCCCAGTTTATTGCCCTGTGTTTATTGCCCCTGGGTTATTACCCCATGTTTATTGCCCCCAGTTTACTGCCCCTGGGTTATTGCCCCTGGGTTATTACCCCCAGTTTATTGCCCCTGGGTTATTACCCCCAGTTTATTTCCCCTGGGTTATTGCCCCCAGTTTATTGCCCCAGGGTTATTACCCCCAGTTTATTGCCCCTGGGTTATTACCCCCAGTTTATTGCCCCCAGTTTATTGCCCCTGGGCTATTGCCCCTGGGTTATTACCCCCAGTTTATTTCCCCTGGGTTATTGCCCCCAGTTTATTACCCCCAGTTTATTGCCCCCAGTTTATTGCTCCTGGGCTATTGCCCCTGGGTTATTACCCCCAGTTTATTGCCCCTGAGTTATTACCCCCAGTTTATTGCCCTGTGTTTATTGCCCCTGGGTTATTACCCCATGTTTATTGCCCTGTGTTTATTGCCCCCAGTTTACTGCCCCTGGGTTATTGCCCCTGGGTTATTACCCCCAGTTTATTGCCCCTGGGTTATTACCCCCAGTTTATTGCCCCTGGGCTATTACCCCCAGTTTATTGCCCCCAGTTTATTGCCCCTGGGCTATTGCCCCTGGGTTATTACCCCCAGTTTATTTCCCCTGGGTTATTGCCCCCAGTTTATTACCCCCAGTTTATTGCCCCCAGTTTATTGCCCCTGGGTTATTGCCCCTGGGTTATTACCCCCAGTTTATTGCCCCTGGGTTATTGCCCCTGGGTTATTACCCCCAGTTTACTGCCCCTGGGTTATTACCCCCAGTTTATTGCCCCTGGGTTACCAAAGTTCCTGATATCTCCTGACTCCCCTCTAGCAACAGATTGGGATACCTTGTATTTTATTAAGCAAGTTACAAAACAGTTTACAAAAAACATTTACAGCTGTACAAGAGACAGCAATTTTACAGGGAGATGAGGACATGGGATACCTTGTATCCAACACTGCGGATTTATACACCGTTAAGGCGGCTCGCCTCTGTTCTCTGGATTATGTGCTTTCCGATGTCTCAGTCCTGCACCCTGCTGTCTGTATCGGTGATGTCCTTTCACACTGTGAAGACCAACACAAAGTCTTCATTGAGGACCCTGCCCCCATCGTTTAGCTGCAAGAACAGATTCCCGCTATGATTCCTGCGATGGCCCTCCTTTCACTCGTTATTCTCTTGATCTTTATACAATTAAAAATAACCTTTCGGTTGGGTTTTATTTCAGCAACATAAACAATTCCAGTTAATATTTGAGGAACTAAATTCCTCCACGATGACACTGCAGTGAAGGGTGATATCGATCAGTCGTCACCGTCTCAGTCGTGACCGTCTCATCGTCACTGTCTCAGTCGTCACCGTCTCAGTCGTCACCGTCTCAATCGGCACCGTCTCAGTCGTCACCGTCTCTGCCGTCACCGTCTCAGTCGTCACCGTCTCAGTCGTCACCGTCTCAATCGGCACCGTCTCAGTCGTCACCGTCTCAATCGGCACCGTCTCAGTCGTCACCGTCTCTGCCGTCACCGTCTCAGTCGTCACCGTCTCAGTCGTCACCGTCTCAGTCGTCACCGTCTCATCGTCACCGTCTCAATCGGCACCGTCACAGTCTTCACCGTCTCTGTCGGCACCGTCTCAATCGGCACCGTCACAGTCTTCACGGTCTCAGTCGTCACCGTCTCAGTCGTCACCGTCTCAATCGGCACCGTCTCAATCGGCACCGTCACAGTCTTCACGGTCTCAGTCGTCACCGTCTCAATCGGCACCGTCTCAGTCGTCACCGTCTCAGTCGTCACCGTCTCAATCGGCACCGTCTCAGTCGTCACCGTCTCTGTCGGCACCGTCTCAATCGGCACCGTCACAGTCTTCACGGTCTCAGTCGTCACCGTCTCAATCGGCACCGTCTCAATCGGCACCGTCACAGTCTTCACCGTCTCAGTCGTCACCGTCTCAATCGGCACCGTCTCAATCGGCACCGTCACAGTCTTCACGGTCTCAGTCGTCACCGTCTCAATCGGCACCGTCTCAATCGGCACCGTCACAGTCTTCACGGTCTCAGTCGTCACCGTCTCTGCCGTCACCGTCTCAGTTGTCACCGTCTCAGTCGTCACCGTGTCAGACGTCACCGTCTCAGTTGTCACCGTCTCAGTTGTCACCGTCTCAGTCGTCACCGTCTCAGACGTCACCGTCTCAGTTGTCACCGTCTCAGTCGTCACCGTGTCAGACGTCACCGTCTCAGTCGCCACCGTCTCAGACGTCACCGTCTCTGTCGTCACCGTCTCAGTCGTCACCGTCTCAGTCATCACTGTCTCATCGTCACCGTCTCTGCCGTCACCGTATCAGTCGTCTCCGTCTCAGTCGTCTCCGTCTCAGTCGTCACTGTCTCATCGTCACTGTCTCAGTCGTCACCGTATCAGTCGTCACCGTATCAGTCGTCACCGTCTCTGTCGTCACTGTCTCAGTCGTCACCGTCTCATCGTCACTGTCTCTGCCGTCACCGTCTCTGCCGTCACCGTATCAGTCGTCACCGTCTCTGCCGTCACCGTATCAGTCGTCACCGTCTCTGTCGTCACTGTCTCAGTCGTCACCGTCTCATCGTCACTGTCTCAGTCGTCACCGTCTCATCGTCACCGTCTCAGTCGTCACTGTCTCAGTCATCACCGTCTCAATCGTCACCGTCTCAGTCGTCACTGTCTCAGTCGTCACCGTCTCATCGTCACCGTCTCAGTCATCACTGTCTCATCGTCACCGTCTCAGTCGTCACCGTCTCTGCCGTCACCGTATCAGTCGTCACCGTATCAGTCGTCACCGTCTCAGACGTCACCGTCTCAGTCGTCACCGTCTCTGTCGTCACCGTCTCATCGTCACTGTCTCAGTCGTCACCGTCTCATCGTCACCGTCTCAGTCGTCACCGTCTCAGTCGTCACCGTCTCAGTCGTCACCGTATCAGTCGTTAACGTCTCAGTCTTCACCGTCTCAGTCGTCACCGTCTCAGTCGTCACCGTCTCAGTCGTCACCGTATCAGTCGTTAACGTCTCAGTCTTCACCGTCTCAGACGTCACCGTCTCAGTCGTCACCGTCTCAGTCGTCACCGTCTCAGTCGTCACTGTCTCAGTCATCACTGTCTCATCGTCACCGTCTCATCGTCACTGTCTCAGTCATCACTGTCTCAGTCGCCACCGTCTCAGTCGTCACCGTCTCAGTCGTCACTGTCTCTGTCATCACCGTCTCAGTCGTCACCGTCTCATCGTCACCGTCTCAGTCGCCACCGTCTCAGATGTCACCGTCTCAGTCGCCACCGTCTCAGTCGTCACCGTCTCAGTCGTCACTGTCTCATCGTCACCGTCTCAGTCGTCACCGTCTCAGTCGTTAACGTCTCAGTCTTCACCGTCTCAGTCGTCACCGTCTCATCGTCACCGTCTCAGTCGTCACCGTCTCAGTCGTCACTGTCTCATCGTCACTGTCTCAGTCGTCACTGTCTCAGTCATCAGTGTCTCAGTCGTCACCATCTCATTGTCACCGTCTCTGTCGTCACCGTCTCAGTCGTCACTGTCTCATCGTCACTGTCTCAGTCATCAGTGTCTCAGTCGTCACCTATGTACTCATTGGAACCATAGTCCACAGTCTAAAATAAAACAAATAATTGCAGATGCTGGAAATCTGAACCAAGAACAGAAATTGCTGCAGAAACTCAGCAGAGCTGAAAAGTGTGTTGCTGGGAAAGCGCAGCAGGTCAGGCAGCTTCCAAGGAGCAGGAGAATCGATGTTTCGGGCATTAGCCCTTCTTCAGGAACTTAGCAGGTCTGGCAGCAACTGTGGAAAGCGAAATGCACCAAACACCCTGAGACAGCAAACATGCCATCTTTGCCTCGAAGGACATAAAGATTCTCTCTCCTCTTTTAAGATGCTCCTTGAAACTAAACTTTTTTACCAAGCTTTGTTCCTGTGATCCAATATCACTGCATCCTGGCCAGTGTCGTCACATCTCCCTTTCAACAGAAGCACTTTGGGATATCATATTCTTTGAAAAGTTGTTATTGTTGGTCTCCCACTTTGACTGAAAGGGGAACTGAAGGATAAGTGTGAGTCAGAGCCTATCACAAAGTGACCTCCTGTGTACTGGGTTGAAATGCAGCCTGTCCCCCATTCTCTGCTCCCTCTAGTAGGGTGTGCTGGGTTATTATGAAATCCCAGCTCACAGCTGATCATATTCTTCTCCTCAGCCTGTGTGGGTCTGAATTCAAGCTGGACATGTTGAAGGTCCAGTGCATACAGAGCTCCTTATTGGTTCTGGGTGAAATTATTCGACACTGGAGGAGATGCTGCTGCCATTAATCCCTGAGATTTCCATCAGGCGTTCTTTCAGAAAAGACTGACCACTGACATAGCACTTCACAAAATCAAACAGATCGCTAACCCCACCATCCAGCCCAACAAGCCCAGAGACTGGCGCTATGAGAGGTTGTTGTTGTGAAGAGCCCAGGGAGAGGCAGAGATGGCTGCTGGGCAGGAGGAAGGGCAGGCAGACTGACGGCAGTCATACTGTCAGAAGGCAAAAGAGCAAATGAACCCAGGGCACAACTCTCAGAGGGCAATGGGGGCAAAATAACTGGGGACCATGCTGTCAGAGAGTTTGGGGCAGAGGGAACCGGACAGAGATAACACTTTGTAAAGGAATTAACAAAAAAGATGAACTCAATGATCATTGATTAACAAATGAAATCTCCGTGACACCATAAGAAGGATATATTAAGAAACAGCAGAAATATATGAATGATGATCATTATTGCAAATCATGTTTTATGATAATTTTTCAGCAATTATGATAATTTTAAGCAGTGATAATCTAAATAATGATTACAAGTGGTGTTTGACTCCAGGAGCAATACAATATTTCTGACTAATGTTAATCTAATCAAACTGATCTCACTCAAATACTCCCAACATTAAAGCGTTTGCACAGACTCTTTCAGGGATTTCGGAAAGCAATGGCTTTATCTTGGCACTGACTATGGAATCATAAAACTCCATCAGATCTGGAAAACTGCACTTTATACTAATGACTGCAATCAGCATAAACTAGATCACTCTTTCAATTAGCATTCCCAGAGCCAGGATAAGAAAGATTACATACAGCGTAAAGCTCTCTCTACACTTTCCCCCATCAAACACTCCCAGGACAGGGACAGCACAGGGTTAGATACAGAGTAAAGCTCCCTCTACACTGTCCCCAACAAACACTCCCAGGACAGGGACAGCACAGGGTTAGATACAGAGTAAAGCTCTCTCTACACTGTCCCCCATCAAACACCCCCAGGACAAGGACAACATGGGGTTAGATACAGAGTAAAGCTCCCTCTACACTGTCCCCATCAAACACTCCCAGGGACAGGGACAGCACAGGAACACAATGTGAGTGGCAGCGATGGGGGGATTGTACAAGATGTGGAATATATTACAAAAATGGGTTTATGTTCCACTGTAAAGAATGAGTAACTTTCCTGCATCCTGACCCACTTTCTTCACACCCAAATGCATTCAGCCTGTGGGTTTAATAAAGTTCTTCGATGTGTGGCAAGATTGTAAATAGGAAAAACTGGAACAAACTAATCTTTGAGTGAGGCTCGTGTACTGGAATTGACACATGCCAATGATAATCATCTTTCAGCAGCATCTGCTCAGGCGGAGCTCCATGGGAACCTCTGACAATTTGAACCAGGACCACTCACTCGGTCTGATGGCTCAGTGTGGCAGGTTAATGATGGTGTGTGATGTACTCCCACTCTATCTCCCAGATAGCAACAGTGTGTTCATTGGTGGGGGAACAGGCAATGGTCCATTGTAACCGTCTCATGGTGCCAGATAGAAAACCTATTTCTCCAATCTCAATGCCAACCTCAAACTCCACCATCTCCATGAGTGGCACAGTGGCTCAGTGCTGCTCCTTCAAAGCGCCTGGGACTGAGGATTGGTTCTACCCTCAGGTGAATGTCTATGTGGAGTTTGCACATTCTTCCAGTGTCTGTATGGGTTTCCCCCCCACAGTGTAAGGATGTGTAGGCCAGGTGGAACAGCCATGAGAAAATGCAAGGATTGGGTGGGATGCTGTTCGGAGGGTTGGCATGGACTCGATGGGCAGAATGGCATGGAAAAGAGGAGCAAGTGCCAGCCATTCAGCCCATCAAACCTGTTCTGGGCTGACAAGGTCCTGACAGATTTCATCTGAGGCTCTTAAAGGAGGTGTTTTAGTGAAATAATTGATGCATTGGTTATAATTTTCCAAGATCCCTTGATTTGGGATGATCCCATTAGGTTGAAGAATAGCAAATGTTACTCCTTTATTGGCAAAACGGAGAGAGACAGAAAGCCAGAAATGCGAGCCAGTTAGCACAACGTGTGCCTCAGAGAAAATGTTAAAAGTTATTATTAAAACTTTTATAACAGGGCACTGAGATAAGTTCAGTCACCCAAACTGAACCAACATGGTTTTGTCAAAAGGAAGCCAGGATTTCACCAGTCGAGTGGAGTTCTTTGAGGAATTACTCTGCTGTAGATAAAGGGAGTGAGGTGGATGTAATGCATTTAGATTTCGAGAAAGCATTTGACAAGATACAATGTCAAAAGGTTATTGTGGAAAATAAAAGCTTATAGCATAGGGAGTGTCATATTGTCACAGACTGAGAATTGGCTGCTAACAGGAAGCTGAGAGTAGGAATAATTGGATCTTTTCTCAGGGTAGCAGAATGCATCTAGTGGTGTCCCACAATGATTGGTGCTGGGACCTCAACTGTTTACAATCTATAGAAATGTCTTGGATGAAGGGATGGAAAGGCAGGCTCATCAAACTCAATGATGACCCAAAGAAAGGAGGGAATGCAAGAGGACTCAAGGAGATACAAAAGGATATCAGTAGGGTAAGTGTGTGGCCACCAATGTGACAAATGAAGTACATTTGCTGTAGGGAATTGTGAAATTATTCATTCAGACAAGAAAAATAAAATATGCAGCATATAATTTAGTTGGTGAGAACTTGGAGATGCAAAGAGATCTGGGTGCCCTGGTGCATGAACTGCAAAAGGCTAATAGGCAGGTACAATAAATAACCAGAAAGCTAATAAAACAGCATCATTTATCATAAGGGGAATTGGATACAAGAGTAGGGAGGTTATGCTTCAGTTGAACAGTCAGAAGTCACACGACCCCATAGTCCAACAGGTTTATTTGAAATCACAAGCTTTCAGAGCGCTGCTCTCTCATCAGGTGCAGCCTGTAACTGAAAGCTTGTCATTTCAAATAAACCCATTGGCCTATGACCTGGTGTCATGTGACTTTTGACTTTGCCCACCCCAGTCCAACACCAACACCTCCACATCAATTATACATGGCACGGGTGAGTCTGCATCTGGAACACTGTGGACAGTATTGGTTTCCTTATTGGAGGGAAGGACATACTCACATTGGAAACAGTTCAGAGAATGTTTACCAGACTTGGGATGGGCTGTGAATCAATCCAGAGAGGCTGGTACCCTGTCACCAAGTCACCCTTTATTTACACCTGAACAGTCCTTGACTATAGTACTGCCTCATTCAGTCAGGTACCAGGCTCAATTCATAACACCACTACAGTGTGGAAACAGGCCATTTGGCCCAACAAGTCCACACCAGTCCTCCAAAAAGTAACCTATCGAGACCCATCACCCAATTCTCTACATTTATCCCCGATTAATGCAGCTAACCTCCACACCTCTGAACACTACAGACAATTTAGCATGGCCAATTCACCTGACCTGTACACTTTGTGGGAAGAAATCAGAGCACCAGGAGGAAACCCACACAGACATGGGGAGAATGTGCAAACTCCCACACAGACAGTTGTCCGAGGCTGTAACTGAACTGGTGCTGTGAGGCAACGGTGCTAACCACTGAGCCACCATGCTGCCCCACAGTGTCGGTATCTCCGACACACACCTTTTGTATCTGTCAGCCAGGGCTCCCTGATTTGTCCAGTGGGCTGGCCTCATTACAATCCCTACGGGCTGGCCCCATTACAATCCCTATGGGCTGGCCTCATTACAATCCCTACGGGCTGGCCACATTACAATCCCTACGGGCTGGCCCCATTACAATCCCTACGGTCTGGCCTCATTACAATCCCTACGGGCTGGCCCCATTACAATCCCTACGGGCTGGCCACATTACAATCCCTACGGGCTGGCCCCATTACAATCCCTAAGGGCTGGCCCCATTACAATCCCTATGGGCTGGCCCCATTACAATCCCTAAGGGCTGGCCACATTACAATCCCTACGGGCTGGCCTCATTACAATCCCTACGGGCTGGCTGTTTTATGAGGAAAGGCAGGACTAACTCAGCTGTATGCACTGCCGTATGGAGGAGGGAGAGAGAACTGGATTGAAATTTGAGATTCTGGGGGGTCTTGGTCGGCCGGATGTTGTGAGGATGGTACCCCTTCTGGAAGAATCAAAAACTAGGGGTCACTGTTTAAATTAGAGCCAAATTACTTTCTTTCACAGTTCTATGAATCTTTGGAACTTTCTTCCTGAACAGGAGGTGGAAACAAAGTCCTTGGGTACTTTTAAGGCAGAGGTGGACAGAGATTTGTTAACAAAATTGGGGTGGGGAGAGGAAGCTGAAAGATGATCAGGGTTAGGGTGGGATGTGGGTTTGAGATTACAATCTGTCATGACATTATTGAACAGCCAGCAGCTCGAGGGGCTGAAGATCCTACTCCTGCTTCCAGCTTTGACAAAGAGCCAGGTGGACTCGAAATGTCAGCTGTTTTCTCTCCGTACTGATGCTGCCAGACCTGCTGAGATTTTCCAGCATTTTCTCTTTTGGTTCCGGCTTCCAGGTTGTTTACTCACGTGGAGCATCATCACCTTCAGAGAGAAGGAGGTTCTCCTCATCTTGGTCAATAATGATCATGTGCTGGGCCTGTGATTCCCTGTCCTAGCCAGGAGAAACAGCCTCCAGGCTATCCAGTCCGCTCAGAATTTTACATGTTTCAGCGAGATTCCCTCACATCTTTCTGAGCTGCTGCTTCCCTCCCTCCTCTTCACTCTGCAGACCCACTTTCTTATCCCTGTCCCCTCTCCTCCTTTCACAGCATCTTCTTCCAGAATTGCAAATCTATGCGTGCCCCCAGTTATCCTACCTACTGTCTACATCCCTTTGAAAACGGGCTGTCTTTCTTTGATGGGTCTACATTGCATCCTTCAGCCCTACATTGAGATTTCTCAATTCTATAAAACACTGGCAATTTTTCAGCAATTCACAAGCATTGACTAATAGGAAGATGAAGTCAGAAGTCGTGTGGCCTGGTATGGTGTGACTTCTGACTTTGTCCACCCCAGTGCAACACTATTAAGATGGACAATGGTTTTGTGGTGACCTTGATGTTAACACATAACCACGTGATATTAAAGGTTATTGAGAAGAGCACAGTAAATCTCTGCATTACCTGCTGCATTGAGCATGATGTCCTTACAACTGGTAAGTATCAGTTGTTTAGAACTGTCGTCATTCGTTACTTACAAAGGCAGATTTGATCACGTCAACATCACAAAAACTAAGTGAGTTTGATGATGGATTTGTTGTTTTGTCTGGGGAAGTTGAATGAAATAGGATGTAATGCCAGGACAATCTCTCACCTGAACAATGCTATTTCTGATATAGTAGCACTCTCACAGGAAATCCTCACACCATCGAGTCTAGAAACAGGGCTTAAGACCCACAACCTTCCGAGCTAGTGACATGCTGAGTTACAAAACTAAAGCACATTCAGAGCCCCACATTTATTGATCTTTATTGTGTGACTAGATATTGAGGGGGAGATGATGAGGCAGCATTTCTGCACATGCAGATGTAACTCGTGTCTGAGGGTGCAGCACACCCTGCCTGCTTCCAGATTAGTGACAGTTTCTGATAAGCAATTTCTTAATGGACATGTCTGGCACATTTAATGCACAATTAAGTAGATTTTTAACAACTTCTGATCAAACTACAAAGGAATGCCTCTGTCCCACTGCCACCTTGCCATGGCTGATTCTGAATTAGCAGGTGGGTAAGGTGTGGAGCTAGGAAAACAGCCTCAGAGGAGCAGGGGAGTCCATGTTTCAGGTTGGAACCTGTCATGAATTAGTAGGTTGTGGGTTGAAACTCAGGCTGACTTCCAAGCACAATGATTCCTGTGCTGCACACAGGAGGTGACTCCAGTCTCCTTTGGGAAGAGCTAACTGTGACAAAAGTCATAGCTGGGAATGCAGGGACTACTCTGTCACACAAACTTGAAGCCTGTCCAGGTGGATATTAAAGCAATGGCAAGAGAGTTGGTGTCCTAGTTGGATTTATTTCATCTCAGTGAAACCAAAAAGGGAGGAAATGGTTGGTGCCCACGGTGTGTGTGTGTGTGTGTGTGTGTGTGTCTGTGTGTGTGTCTGTGTGCGTGTGTGTCTGTGTGTGTGTGTGTGTATGTGTGTACAGCTGAGTTTTGTGAGGAGTTTGATACCTTGTTCACACTGTGAGCTGACAAACACACACTGCCATCTAGTGTAGTCCCCACACTGCATAGTGACTGAGCAAACAGACTGCTGACAGCAATTAGCTTACTCCCTGTGAACTACCCCCAACGCTGACTGGATTCACGTCCAATTTGATAGACATGAGGGAAAGTCAGCAACAAACCTGAACCAGTACATCAAACTCTCCCACCCATGAGCAATGTCCAATTGACCCATACAATTCACATTTCATACACCTTGGCCAATGAAATAGCGACATAATAATAGAGCCCATCCTCCCACAACCCCATGTAGACTCTTCCCCCTGTCACTGACTCGACCCACCCATTTCATTCCCCTCCCACAGCCCCAGGTAAGACTATAGATATAGGAACAGAAATTAGGCCATTCAGCCCATCAAACACTCTCCCCACCATGGGTGCTCCGGTTTCCTCCCACAGTCCCAAGATGTGCGGGTCAGGTGAATTGGCCATGCTAAATTGCCCGTAGTGTTAGGTAAGGGGTAAATGTAGGGGTATAGGTGGGTTGCGCTTCGGCGGGTCGTTGTGGACTTGTTGGGCCGAAGGGCCTGTTTCCACACTGTAAGTAATCTAATCTAATCTAATCTAAACTGAATAAAATCCCCAAACAAATACACTTTGGTCAAATGACATTGTGCCAAACTTCAGATTGGTGCTCTCGCCCTCACTGTTGCACTGTTTACTCCTTGCCTCTCACCCTGTGCAATCTATTCTCCCAACCTCTGGGCAGGGACCAGGCAGCCCCGTGAAGAGTTCAAATCCGGAATATCCTGAATAAGTCTGGACTAATCCGAGTGAAGGGACACAGTTGGCTGTTGAAAATGTGTTGCTGGTTAAAGCACAGCAGGTTAGGCAGCATCCAAGGAATAGGAAATTCGACGTTTCGGGCATAAGCCCTTCATCAGGAATGAGGAGAGTGTGCCAAGCAGGCTAAGATAAAAGGTAGGGAGGAGGGACTTGGGGGAGGGGCGATGGAGATGTGATAGGTGGAAGGAGGTCAAGGTGAGGGTGATAGGCCGGAGTGGGGTGGGGGCGGAGAGGTCAGGAAGAAGATTGCAGGTTAGGAGGGCGGTGCTGAGTTGAGGGAACCGACTGAGACAAGGTGGGGGGAGGGGAAATGAGGAAACTGGAGAAATCTGAGTTCATCCCTTGTGGTTGGAGGGTTCCCAGGCGGAAGATGAGGCGCTCTTCCTCCAACCGTCGTGTTGTTATGTTCTGCCGGTGGAGGAGTCCAAGGACTTGCATGTCCTCGGTGGAGTGGGAGGGAGAGTTAAAGTGTTGAGCCACGGGGTGGTTGGGTTGGTTGGTCCGGGTGTCCCAGAGGTGTTCTCTGAAGCGTTCCGCAAGTAGGCGGCCCGTCTCCCCAATGTAGAGGAGGCCACATCGGGTGCAGCGGATGCAATAGATGATGTGTGTGGAGGTGCAGGTGAACTTGTGGTGGATATGGAAGGATCCCTTGGGGCCTTGGAGGGAAGTGAGGGAGGAGGTGTGGGCGCAAGTTTTACATTTCCTGCGGTTGCAGTTGGCTATCCACCTGGTAACTCCCGGAACAAGTAGTGACCTTGACCAGAGAAAATCATCACTTGGATTCTGATTTCCCGGCTTGGGGAAGTGCCAGGAATACAACATTTCTGGGAAGCAGACACAGCAGGAGGTTTCGGGAATCCTGCTGATGGTGGGGATTTGCCATTCACTCAGCAGCAGATGATTAAATACCACAGAGGGCAGGGTGTGGGAGGGTGATTAGTTTCTGTGCTCAGGGGGTGGGGAGGTTGTGGGGGGGAGCGTGATGGGGGGGGTGATGGGGGGTGGGGAAGGTTTCAATACACAATACACAACCCTCTGCCTCAGAGACAGAAGTGTAACGGCCGGACTGAGCCAGCACAGACAGTGAGGGGCAGAATGGGCTTAGCTCTGGCAGTACGCAGCCAGCATGATACTAAGGGACAGTCAGGACCAGATTGGGGGTGGGGGGAACGATGAGAAAGAAGACAAAAAGTGCTGATATAGGGGCCTTTATGGTCGTATCCCAACCCCTGGAGCCAGCAGATGAAGGTACAAGTTCTCCCGACCCCAGAGCTGTGTAAGAACATCACTGTCCAGGGAGCTCAGGAAAATCTCTGAGACAGACCAGGGATTGCTCATAACAGAGACAGCACAAAACTAACATCCAGCTCTCCGTCTCAAAACACATGACACCGTCCTCATATCTGCTACACAGCCCTGCCCACCCCCACTAGTACTCTCCCCACCCCCACTAGTACTCTCCCCACGCCCACTAGTACTCTCCTCACCCCCACTAGTACTCTGCCCACGCCCACTAGTACTCTCCTCACCCCCACTAGTACTCTCCCCACGCCCACTAGTACTCTCTTCACGCCCACTAGTACTCTCCTCACCCCCACTAGTACTCTCCCCACCCCCACTAGTACTCTCCTCACCCCCACTAGTACTCTCCCCAACCCCACTCCACCTCCACTAGTACCCTCCCCACCCCAACTAGTACTCTCCCCACCCCCACCCCAACTCCACTAGTACCCTCCCCACCCCTACTAGTACTCTCCCCACCCCCACTCCACCTCCACTAGTGCCCTCCCCACCCCAACTAGTACTCTCCCCACCCCCACCCCAACTCCACTAGTACCCTCCCCACCCCCACTAGTACTCTCCCCACCCCCACTCCACCTCCACTAGTACACTCCCCACCCCAACTAGTACTCTCCTACCCCCACTAGTATTCTCCCCAACCCCACACCACCCCCCACTAGTACTCTCCCCACCCCCACCCCAACTCCACTAGTACCCTCCCCATCTCCACTAGCACTCTCGCCACCCCCACCTCACCTCCACTAGTACACTCCCCACCCCCACTAGCACGCTCTCCACCCCACCCCCACTAGTACTCTCCCACTCCCACTAGTACTCTCCCCACCCCCATGCCGCCCCCACTAGTACTCTCCCCACCCCCACCCCAACTCCATTAGTACCCTTCCCAGCTCCACTGGTACCCTCCTCAGCCCCACTAGTACTCTCCCCACCCCCACCTCACCTCCACTAGTACACTCCCCAACCCCACTAGTACCCACCCCACTCCACCCCACCTCCATGAGTACCCTCCCCACCCCCACTAGTACTCTCCCCAAACCCCAAGGTCTTGTCTTGTTCACTGAGCTTTGTTCAGGCTGTTTGTTGATGTCTGACTGGACACCCTCCCCTCTGTGAAATACCCCTTCCCATCTTAACCAATCACAAGCAAACAGCATCGGACACAATGGAGTTGGCTTCTGAAAATTACTCATTTGTAATGAATAGAAGGCAGCGTGCTGAGTGGTGTTGCTGAGATTTGTCACAATAGGGGACCCTGGGAGAGAGCTTGCTTTGATTCGAAAATAATTCGGTTTTTTTTGTCTGTAACAGAGCTGTTTCTCTGGCTGGGTTTGCTGGCTCTATACAGCAGAAATCTCTCAATTCAAACAGCAACCTCCAAATCAACAGGGGGTTTCCCTGCCCTTATCCAGCAAATATTCTCAATGTCAAACTCTTTGTCAATGCCTTACTTAGCACAACATGCACCTCCCCTTTTCTCTCTTACTCTCCCTTCAGCCTCCCGTCTCACTCAGTCTTCCTCCCCCCCCCCCGCCTTTCTCTCTATGCTTTTCTCTCTCCCTCCCCTCTCTCTCTGTCGTCCTTTTCCAACCCTCTCCCTCTCTCCTCCTTTTTTCCTCCATTTCTCTCTCTTCCTCCTCTCTCCTCATCTCTCTGCCTCTCCCTTTCTCCCTCTCTCCCTCCCTTCCTTCCTCTCTCTCTCTTCCCCTCTCTCTCCCCACCTCCCCCTCCTCTCTTTCTCTCCCCCTCTCTCTTTCCATTCCTCTCTCCCTCCCTTCCTTCCTCTCTCTCCCTTCCCCCTCTCTCTCTCCCTCCTCTCTTTCTCTCCCCCTCTCTCCTTCCTCTCTCCTTCCCTCCATCTCTCCCTCTCCCCTACTTCCTCTCTCCCTCTTTCTCACCCTCTCCCTCCCTCTGCCCTTCTCCCTCTCCCTCAATCTCTCTCATGTCAGAAAGACACAGTCTGCCAGACTGAGCGTTCCCGGTGACCCCTAGACAGGAGCAAGCAGCAGTGAGCCCCTTGTCTTCAGCTACCCCCAACAACTCCCTCCCCCACCCCTGCCTGAAGCCTGGCTCCTTCTTATCTCTCCCTCCCCTATTCCCTCGGCTCCCTCCTCCCCCTAACCCAGCATCGAGAAGGGGTAGACAGCTGAAGTCAACTCTGATCCTCCCCTCCCCCCCACTCACTCTTATTCAGAAACCTCCCCCCCCCCCCCCCACCCCAGTCACCAAGATGGGGGAGTGGGGTGGGGGAGAATTAAACCCTCAGACCTATCTGAGCAGTTTGATGCAAAGTTGGAGAGATGCAATGTTTGATTTACACACACACGGGCTGCTATCATCATGGCATCTGTCTCTGTCTCTGCAGCTTGTATCTGCCCCTGGACACAGTTACCATCTCCCCCCATCGTCTCAGTGCCTTGTGTTTCCAATACTGCCAGCTCTCCATATCTGATAAACATTCAGAAACCACAACAATAGCAATATGATGGCTACTCACAGAATCAGATTAAATATATTCCTTTCAGCCTCTGGAGGGGAAGCTGATCTGTTCAATGCCTCTCTCTCTCTCTCTCTCTCTTCCCCATGCAGTGTTGAAAGCCCAGTTAAAGATGCAGGTTCTCTCTCACATACACAGAGCAGCTTCCGTCACCCCCTCCTACACACACAGACATTAGCTCCCATACACACAGCCAGACACACACACTCCCACACACAGACAGATAGACACACTCATACACACACACACACAGACAGACAGACAGACACACACACACGGAAGCACACACACACTCACACACACACACACACACAGACACACACTCACGCGCACACACTCACACACACTCCCACACACACAGACACACACACACAGACACACGCTCCCACACACACAGGCACACACTCACACACACACACACACACACACACTCACGCACACACACACAAGCACACGCACACACACATTAGCTCCCATACACACACACAGACACACACACTCCCACACACACATAGACAGACAAACACAGACAGACACACACCCACACACACCCACACAGACACACACACACACACACACACACTCCCACACACACTCCCACACAGACACACACACACACTCCCGCACATACACACACACACTCCCACACACACACACAGACACAGACACAGAGTAGCTCCCTCACTGCCTGACACTTACCCAGTCTGTAAGCCGATTGCTCCTCTGTCCCAGCTTCAGCATTACATCCAGAATAAAGGACAGCGCAGCCTGAACAGAACTCTCCCTGACTCACCCTCCGCTCAATGGCAATGCAATGCAGAGTCAGGGTTCAGGAGCTGTGGGCGGGGGTGGGGAGGGGGGAGATGCCAAAATTGTGGTTTCAGAGCCCAGCCTCCCGATCCTGACTGCACAGAAGCTCAGGGTGGTACGACAGAGTAATGTCCTTTCAGCACAACCTGTGTCCCCCTCCCGGCCCCCGTCTGTCTCTCTGGCTGTGTGTGAAACACACAAGAGTATTTAACAGACCATTCTGCTATTCCCTCTCAGCGCCCGTCGCTTTCCAGAAACCCACAGCCTAGCCTGCCCCAATCCTGCTCCCAGCAGGATACCCACTCTCCCTGCTCCATCTCAAACACAACTCATTCTGATCAGCTGACAACAGAGACTATACCCCCCACCCTCACACTCACTTCTCCCACTCCCCCCAGCCCCAATCCCTAACCTATGCCCCTGCTCCCCCCCAAGTCCCTGCTCCCCTCTCAGTACCAGCCCCCCCTCAGTCCCTGCCCCCCCAGTCCCTGCTCCCCCCCTCAGTCCCTGCCCCCACAGTCCCTGCCCCTCACTCAGTCCCTGCTCCTCCCCCAAATCCCTGCTCCCCCTCAGTCCCTACACCACCAGTACCTGTCCCCCCAATCCCTGTCCCCCCCCAGTCCGTGTGTCCCCCAAGACCCTGCTCCCCTCAGTCCCTGCTCCCCCCTCAGTCCCTGCCCCCCAAGTCCCTGCTCCCACCCCAAGTCCCTGTCCCTCCCCAAGTCTCTGCTGCCCCTCAGTCCCTGTCTCCCCCAAGACCCTGCTCCCCTCAGTCCCTGCTCCCCCCTCAGTCCCTGCCCCCCAAGTCCCTGCTCCCACCCCAAGTCCCTGTCCCTCCCCAAGTCTCTGCTGCCCCTCAGTCCCTGTCTCCCCCAAGTCCCTGCTCCCCCTCAGTCCCTGCCCCCACACCAGTCTCTGTCCCCCCCAGTCCCTGCCGTGCCACTGCTCTCCCCAGTCCTTGCTCCTTCAGTCCCTCTCCCATAGGCCCTGCTCTGCATTGTACTGTGGGATAGAGGCTGCATGACCATTCACCCCTCTGCCCCTGCTCTCCCCAATGTAGGGTGTGTCAGTAATTACCCATCACAGGACCTGCCTCAATACCCCTCCCACTGCTGGACATACTATGCACTGCCATTTCTGAGGGCAGCAGCTGGTAAACAGGGGGCTTCATTTCCTAACCCCACCCCCACCCACCAATGTCTGGCATCCTGGGGGCACTTGGGTCATTGCACCTTTGGAGCATTGCCCTATGCCAGCAGGAAACCCTAAGTTCATCAGCAACCTTTGAACGAGTTACCTGTGTCTTTCTGTTTGAGCCCCTTGGTGGGGTTGGGGTGGCGGACAGGGATATTTGACAGACAGTCAAGACTCATCCAATCAGATGGCAGAGAGTTTGTCCACTTTCTCATTGGCTGTGGGAAGGTGAGTTTCTGGGAGGATGGGGGCAAGTTTAAGAGTTGGTTTTGGAGTATTGCATGGGGGTTATTGTGCAGTCTCTAAGACCTGCATTGGTGTAGCATCTTTGAGGAGCAAGAGTAGACCTTTCATCCCCTCGTGTCTGTTCTGCCCCAGCTGATCTGTGGCCGAACTCCATGTCCCTGTCTTTGCCCCATATCATTAATACTTTTGCTTAACAAAGATTTATCTATCACAGGTTTAACATTAACAACAGATTCAGCATCCACTCCTATTTGTGGAAGAGAGTTCCAAATCACTCCCACCTTTATGCATCGTAAGTGCTACTTAACGTCTTGTAGAAGTGTATAGATTGTGAGAGGCATGGATCGGGTGAATGCGATCAGTCTTCCCCCAGGGTTGGGGAATAAAGAAGCAGAAAGGGAGAAAGCAGCAAAGAGGTTCAGTTGAGGCTTTCAAGAGGACGCAGCATGGTTGCTAGGGTAGAAACAGGGCTTGGGGCAATAGGACATTAGCGCTGGGTAACAGCACTCGTTTGAAGAAGTGGCACATTTATTTTAATTTCAAAAACATTGGCCTTGTGAAGGAACACGTGCTAAAGGCCTTGTTAACCTTGTTCACATGTGACACCAACTTCAAAGAATTTGCCTGGAAAACAGCCCCAGCCGGTTCAGCCTCTCCCTACAGCTCAGATCCTCCAACCCTGGCAACTTCCTTGTAAATCTTTTCTGAACCCTTTCAAGTTTCACAACATCTTTCCAATAGGAAGGAGACCAGAATTGCACGCAATATTCCAACAGTGGCCTAACCAATGTCCTGTACAGCCGCAACATGACCTCCCAACTCCTGTACTCAATACTCTGACCAATAAAGGAAAGCATACCAAACGCCGCCTTCACTATCCTATCTACCTGCGACTCAACTTTCAAGGAGCTATGAATCTGCACTCCAAGGTCTCTTTGTTCAGCAACACTCCTCAAGAGCTGGTATTGACCTTCCTGCTGGGGCAGGGTATTTATGACAGAGATAATGATGCAGGGTTCCAAGAACGAAAGCTGTGCTCTGGGCCCCTTTCAAATCTTTCCCCTCTCATCTTAAATCCATGCCCTCTAGCTTTGAACTCCCCTACCCCAGGGAAAAGACCTTGTCTGTTTACCCTATCCTTGCCTCTCATGATTTTGTAAACCTCTATGAGGTCATCACCCCTCAGCCTCTGATGCTGCAGGGAAAATAGCCTCAGCCTCTCCCTACAGCTCAAACTCTCCAACCCTGGCAACATCCTTGTAAATCTTGTCTGCGCCTTTTCAGGTTTAACATCCTTTCAATTGGAAGGAGACCAGAATTGCAGGCTTTGTTCAGCAACTCTCCCCAGAACCTTGACAGAGGGACCAGCTTCTTGCATGGAGGGTGGTATGCATCTGGAATGAGCTGCCAATCCATATGGATGGGGAAGTGGTTGAGGCGGGTACATTAGCAACATTTGGATGGCATTTGGACAGGTGTATGGATGGGAAAGGTTTGGAGGGATATGGGCCAGGTACAGGGGAATGGGGTTAGCATTGATGGATATTTTGATCGACATGACAGTTTGGGCCAAAGGGCCATTCTTCATGCTGTAGGACTGTGTGACTGTCTGACTCTCTCTCTCTCCCCTGAATGGTCTGGCCCAAATTCTCAGACTATGCCTCTAGTTCTAGAATCCCTAACCAGTGAGAATAGGTTATATTTATCAACTCTGTCTTTTCCTGTTAATATCTTGAAGACTTCAATCAGATCCCCCTTTAATTTTCCAAATTCTAGAGAAACCATGCCTAATTTTTTATCACCTCTCCTAACCACCGGAAATGACATCACCAACCCAAGGAAACACAAACATACAAATAGAAAGCAGGAAACACCAGCAGGGCTTTGTCCAGAGGCTCACTGAAGATGTTACGTAATAGGGTGACGAAACGTTTGAAAATGAACCTTCCAGCCCAGTGAACAAACCTACATCCAGAATCTCAAAACTTGCCAACTCTTCCTCTCTCAATCAATCAGAGACACAGAGCAGACAAGACAAGTAGAGTTCAGATACATATCACACACAATCTCATTGAATGGTGGAGCAGTTCAAGGGGCCAAATGGCCTCATTCTGTTCCTTTGTTATGTACCATGTAACGTGAAACACCATGCTAAGTGGGTTAGTATCAGAATAACTTGAGCAGCTCAGTGTTTGTGATTGCCAGGCGGATAGAGCACCACAGCAGGATTGTATTCAAGCTCATGACCCACTGTATCACGACGGAGGGTCAATGTAGAGTGCAGGGGCAACAGAAGTTATACCGAAAAATGAAATGCCACAGTAACATTTTCAGCACAAGGGTGTAGCCTAAAACCATCTCCAACAAGAGAGAATGTAACCATCTCCCCTTGGCATTCAGTGATATGTCTGCTACATACATGTCAGGAGTGTGAGGGAATACTCCCCACTTGCCCTGGATGGGGCAGCTCCAACAACACTCAAGAAGCTCGACACCATCCAGGACAAAGCAGCCACTTGATTGGCACCACATCCACAAACATCCGCTCCATCGGTGCTCCGTAGCAGCAGTGTGTACCACCTACAAGGTGTACTGCAGAAAGTCACCAATGATCCTCAGACACCACCTTCCAAACCTTTGGGAGGAAAGGGTAGCAGATACATCTGAACAGCACCCCCTGCAAGTTCCCCTCCAAGCCACTCACCATCCTGACTTGGAAATATATCACCGTTCATTCAGTGTCGCTGGGTCAAAGTCCTGGAATTCCCTCCCTAAGGGCATTGTGGGACTATCTACAGCACAGGGACTGCAGTGGTTCAAGAAGGCAGCTCACCCCCCTCCTTCTCAAGGGGCAACTAAGGACAGAGCGATAAATGCTGGACCCACACAGTGAATCACATATTCCAAGAAAGGCTAAGTTGTATTTTCAAGAATCAGATTTTATTCATAAAAATCTGTCCAAGTTCATGACTCAACACTCCAACCTTCTGATAACACAAAGAGCAATACAGTTCAATTTCTCCCAGTACAGTACATGGTACACTCACAATGCACTCACAATTACAGGTTACACTCAGAGTAAACACCTAAAATCCGTGCCAAAAAAACATACTGGTGCACAGCCTGAGGTGTTTCACATGGATTCAAACTTTCAGTGTGCTACAATGGGCCAGCCTTTTATAGTGACTGTTCCCCATTGTCCCCTGTGGGACTGCCCCATGTTTTAATACATCCCACAGCACACAGTCCTGCACTTTGGAATGAGACAGCCTATAACCCTCGGCCCTTTTTGCTGAAAGACCAGCAACTTTTGGACAGTCCCCAAATGCCTTTCAGATAATTGTTCAGGTGCTGTGTGTGTGAGTGTGTGTGCATGTGCGTGTGCGTCTGTCTGCGTGGCCCTGGGAACAGCTAATAGAGCACACAGGCCTGTCACAGAGCTGCTCAGGATAATCCTGAACAAAGACCATTGCAGCCCTCTCCAGCCCTTCCTGAGGGAACTGTGTGGCAGGTTTTCATCGCCACAGCTGCCTTGCAGATGGCCCAAGCCTCCAGGATTGCGGGATATATTCTTTTTTAGCTTCGGTCAGGTCTCAGTGTGTCCTGGGATGTCTCCAGGTAATGATGTGCTGACCACTGCCTGATGGGCTGATGATCAAAGCTGCTTTTCTGAGTAAATCTCCACACAGGGAGGTGCAGAATGGTCCAGTGGACTGAAGCATTCAGTAGTAGAGGACCCAGACCCATTTGCCAGACTGGGGACAGGTATAACTGGATGGTGCAGTGACACTTGACCTTTTACCTCAAAGTCAGTTCTGCAGAAGAGTCACTGAACAGGAAACAATCACTGATGTTTCTCTCTCCACAGATGCTGCCAGACCTGCTGATCTTCTCCAGCAATTTCTGTTTTTAAGTCTGTGCAGAACCAGATGGAACTCTACACAGAGGGGACCCTTGGAATGAAGGAGCCAGCGGCTATGCTTCATACCTCTTCAGCTAGAGATTTAACAATATCTCCCTGCACATACAATCCACTTTCACCTCCAGATAAAAAGGGGAAGTGATTCAGGTCATTGTCACAGAGCAGGGAGCAGCGTTGTAGGTCACATTCACCATATACTTTGCATACAATCATCAGAATGAAGACTGTCCCATTCAGACCCGCAGTTCCTGTTTCACTGTAGCTACTCAGTCCTTCCACTTGTAAACACTGATCAGTGTGCGCACCGACATCGGGCCTGAGCAGTAGCTGCTGATATCGTCCAGGTGCCCGGTGGATTTGATCTGAGTACCCTGGACACATGGGACAGTCACCTCTCCTCCACCCACATCGCCCCTGATGAACTTGACAGGAAGGTTTATAACACATAGTAGGATAGATGGACAAGAGATTCCAGAGTCTATCAGAAATCTTCCCTACTCTATTCCTGTACACTGCTGCTTGTGCAGAGCAAGTCAAGTCCCATTGTGACTGCCTCCATTAGTTGCCTAGTGTTCGGGTGTATGAGGTTCCTTACTCCTGCTGTACGCTGATGAGGGAAGAGGCCATCTCGTGTCTTGGAGGTAGGTAATCCTATCACCTGGTTGTTTGAGGCTGTCTGAAATTGTCCTTCCTGTTGTAAGGCAGCTCTGATCAGGGCATGGTTTAATTGTTCAAAGGATGCGGGTGTCTCTAGCTGGGCCCAGCATTTATTGCCCATTACTGGTTGCCCCTTGAGAAGGTGGGGGTGAGCTGCCTTCAAAGTTTGTGCGAAGATTTGTAGCTCGGGTGCTTGTTGTAGTGGTTCTGTTCGCCGAGCTGGAAGTTTTTGTTGCAAACGTTTCGTCCCCTGGCTAGGAGACATCATCAGTGCTGTGGAGCCTCCTGCGAAGCGCTTCTTTGATGTTTCTTCCGGCATTTATAGTGGTCTGTCCTTGCCGCTTCCGGGTGTCAGTTTCAGCTGTCCGCTGTAGTGGTTGGTATATTGGGTCCAGGTCGATGTGTTTGTTGATGGAGTTTGTGGATGAGTGCCATGCCTCTAGGAATTCCCTGGCTGTTCTCTGTCTGGCTTGCCCTATGATAGTAGTGTTTTCCCAGTCGAATTCATGTTGCAACATGAATGTCCCTGAGGGAGGGATTTCCAGGATTCCAACCCAGTGACACTGAAGGAACGGTGAGATATTTCCGGGTCAGGATAGTGAGGGGCTAGGAGGGAACTTACAAAGGGGTGGTGATCCCATGTACCTGCTACCCTTGTCCATCTCGGTGGAAAGTGGGTGTGGTTTGGAAAGTGCTTTCTGAGGAGCTTTGATGAGTCAGGCCGTAAGGGCATAAGATGTGGGAGCAGAAGTAAGCCATTCAGCCCATCAAACCTGCTCTACCGATCTCATTATGCTCAACTCCACCTTCCTGCCTTTTCTCCATGACCCTTTTTACCCTTACTGATTAAAAATCCATCTCTCTCAGCCTTGAATATGACCCAGCCCAATACCCCTCTGCAGTAAGGAATTCCACAGAGTCACTATACTTTGAGAGTAAAAAACTCCTCCTCATCTCCATCCTAAATGTGCATCCCCTTGTACTGAGATGATGCCTGTGGTCCTAGGCCCCACCACCAGGGGGACCTCCGTTTCCACAGTTACCCTGTCAAGTCCCCCTCAGAATCTTGTCTGTTTCAATAAGGTCACCCCCCACCCCCCCATTCTTCTAACCTGCAGTGAGTACAGACCCAAGCTACCCAACCTCTTCCCCACAAACAGTTTCTTCAGACCAGACTCGCATCACAGAGAAAGTACACACTGCTGCTACTGAGCATTGGTGGTGGAGGGATTGAATGGTGGTCGATGTGGTGTCAATCAAGGCAGGCTGCTTTGTCCTGGATGGTGTCGAGCTTCTTGAGTGTTGTTGGAGATGCCCCCATCCAGGGCAAGTGGGGAGTATTCCATCACACTCCTGACTTGTGCTTTGTAGATGGTGGACAGGCTTTGGGGAGTCAGGAGGTGGGTTACTCACTGCAGTATTCCTAGCCTGTGTCCTGCCCTTGTAGCTGTTGTAATTAAATGGGGAGTCCAGTTCACTTTCCGGTTAATGATAACTCCCAGGATGTTGATATTGGGGGTTTCAGGGATGGTAACACATTGAAGGCCAAGAGGCAGTGGTTAGATTCTTTCTTGTTAGAGGCTGGCATTACATAGTGTAAATGTTACACTTATAAGACTAAGTTTGGGTATTGTCCAGGCCATGCTTCATTTAACATGGACCGCTACAGTTTATAAGGAGCCGTGAACGGTGCTGAACATTGTACAATCACTGGTAAGATTACTAACAGTGTGGAAACAGGCCCTTCGGCCCAACAAGTCCACACTGACCCGCCGAAGCGAAACCCACCCCTACACCTACACCTACACCTACACCTGCCTAACACTATGGGCAATCCAGCATGGCCAATTCACCTGACCCGCACATCTTTGGACTGTGGGAGGAAACCGGAGCACCCGGAGGAAACCCACGCAGACACAGGGAGAATATGCAAACTCCACACAGTCAGTCACCTGAGGCGGGAATTGAACCCGGGTCTCTGGCGCTGTGAGGCAGCAGTGCTAACTGCTGTGCCACCATGCCGCCCACTTCTGACCTTATGATGGAGGGAATGTTGTTGATGAAGCAGCTGATGATGGTTGAGCCTAGGACACTACCCTGAGGAACTCCTGAAGAGGGATCCTGGAGCTGACTGACCTCGAACAACCACAACCATCTTCTTCTGTGCCAGGTGGATTACCGATGACAGAATAGACTTCACTTCAATGTCGTGATCTGAGACAGAATTGGATTAAGGTACAATTGGTTACCAATTTCTTACTTGTTCCTTTCCACTTTTCCATTCTTAGGAAAGGTTAAAGACATCCCGCCACATGGATCCTGACAAAATAAAGATGCTCTCCTGTACAGTGATGCCTATTACTCACTGTAACTGTCACATGCATCAATCAGACAGGCAGTCATATTCTCCATTGATAGTGTCTAGTTTTGAGAAATACCCCAGCAGCCACATTGGATTACATATAAATAAAGTGTTTAATTAATTGCAATGATGAATTGGAAAATTAATTAGCATCCCAGGTCACCTCCATTAATTAGTTGAATTACTGTTATGCAAATTCGAGTCTGATGGGACAAGGGGAGGTGACAATCAGAGCAAGGTTATTATTAGGGAAAAAAAGTGAAGTCCTGTGAAAGTTCACTCAGGTTATCACAATTTACTGAATGTGTTCTATAATTGAGTGTGAAGCTAATCTAGATCACTCAAATCTTCCACAACTTTCAGATGAAATTCCCCTTTGGTCTGCGTCTCAGCAGAAACTCCCTGGGAAATGATCAGAACTTTCAAAGTTTTCAGTGCAGACAAATCTGGCATCACCTCAGCCCCCACCCATTATTAACTCCTACTGCTCAGTTTTGGTCCTGTTTTGGAATTTGTTGGGGAGGGGGTAGAAGGAACACCTAGGACAGAAATTCAAGTTAAATGGTCAGTGACTGAAATGTTAACCCTATCTGCATCTCTGTGACAGGGTCTCCCTTCTTGACTGTTTCCTTCATCACATTTCCAGTGTCACCTTGTCACACAGGGTGACACAGTGGCTCAGTGACTAGCACTGTTGCCTCACAACACCAGGGACCAGAGTTCAATTCCCATCTCGGACAACTGTCTGTGCGGAGTTTGCACAGTCTCTCTGTGTATCCCACCTTGCAGGTTGGCTGAGAGTACGGTGACCAGTGTATAACAGCCAGTGCATCGGCCCAGGGGCTTGGGGGGGCTAGTCTGACCAGTGCCTCTTAAATCTTCATGGTCTCTCACAACATGGGGAGAGCTCAAAGCATTCCCTTGTCTCAGGTTCCACAAGAGGAGGGGTGTTATTACAACTGCTCGAAAGAGTGTGAGTGGTCTCAATGCTGGTTACTCGGGAGTACTCTGGATCCAACTGCAAGGTCTTAGTGAGTGTATGAGGCCGGCATTCTCTGACCATCAGGAGGCTGCAGTTTATCCAACTCCCTCTGCAACCTGTAACATTCTTCCACACTGTCCACTACTCCACCGACTTTAGTGTCATCTGCAAATTTACTAATCCATCCACCTATGCCTGCGTCTAAGTCATTTATAAAAATGACAAACAGCAGTGGTCCCAAAACAGATTCTTGTGGCACACCACTAGTAACCGGACTCCAGGCTGAATATTTTCCATCAACCACCACTCGCTGCCTTCTTTCGGAAAGCCAGTTTCTAATCCAAACTGCTAAATCACCCTCAATCCCATGTCTCTGCATTTTCTCCAATAGCCTACCATGTGGAACCTTATCAAAGGCTTTACTGAAGTCTATGTATACCATGTCAACTGCCCTACCCTCATCTACATGCTTGGTCACCTTCTCAAAAAAACTCAATGAGGTTTGTGAGACATGACCTGCCCTTGATGAAACCATATTTTCTATCTCCAATCAGATTGCTGCTTGCTAGATGATTATAAATCCTATCTCTTATAATCCTTTCTAAAACTTTCCTACAACAGACATGAGACTCACTGGTCTATAATTACCTGGGTCATCTCTACTGCCCTTCTTGAACAAGGGCACATTTGCAATCCTCCAGTCCTCTGGTACTAAACCTGTAGACAATGATGACTCAAAGATCAAAGCCAAAGTCTCCACCATCTCCTCCCTAGTTTCCCAGAGAATCCTCAAAAAAATCCCATCCAGCCCAGGGGACTTATCTACTTTCACTCCTTCTAGAGTTGATAATACTCCTTCTTACTGACCTTGATCCTTTCTAGTCTAATAGCCCATATCTCAGTCTTCTCCTCTACAATATTCTCCTTTTCCTGAGTGAAAACAGATGAGAAATATTCGTTTAGCATCTCTCTGATCTCCACAGGGTCCATACCCAACTTCCCACTTCTGTCTTTGACTGACCCTATTCCTACCCTAGTCATCCTTTTATTCCTCACATACCTATAGAAAGCTTTAGGGTTCTCTTTTATTGTATTTGCTAAAGACTGTTTGTGTCCTCTCCTTGCTCTTCTTAACTCTCTCTTTAAATCCTTCCTAGCTGATCTGTAACTCTCCATCGCCTCATCTGAACCATCTTAAGGTCACATAAGCCTCCCTCTTTCGCTTAACAAGAGATACAATTTTCTTTAGTAAACCACAGTTCCCTTACCTTATCACTTCCTCCTGCCTAACAGGACATACATATGAAGGACACGCAATATCTGTTCCTTAAACCAGCTCCACATTTCGATTATCCCCATCCCCTGCATTTTGCTCCCCTATTCTATGCATCCAAATCTTGTCTAATCGCACAATAATTGCCCTTCCCCCAACACTAACTCTTGCCCTGTGGAATGTACCTATCCCTTTTCATCACTGAACTAAATGTAACCAGATTATGATCACTGTCTCCAAAGTGCTCCTACAACTAAATCAAACACCTGGCCTGGTTCGTTACCAAGTAACAGATCCAGTGTGGCCTCTCCTGCTGTTAACTTTAACAGAAGCTGCCAGACTGGCTGGGTTTGTCCAGCCATTTCTGTTTTTACTTCAACTTTCCAGAATCTACATTGTTTTATTTCCATTTGACATCTTGAATGTTTCAGTTTCATTCTTCCAAATGCTGGAAGTAGTCCTAGGTGGCAGAGCAGTTAGCATTGCTGCCTCACAGCGCCAGGGCCCTGGGTTCCATCTCACCCTCAGGTGACTGTGTGGAGTTTGCACGTTCTCCCAGTATCTGCGGTGGTTTCCTCTCACAGTCCAAAGGTCTGCAGATAAGGGTGGATTACCTGTGGGAAATGGGGGTTTGTAAAGATAAGGTCAGGCACTGAGAATGGGTGGGATGTTTTTTGGAGGGTGGGTGCAGACTCAGTGGGCTGATTGCCTATTTCCACACTGTTGGGATGATATTATTCTACAAATATGTTACCTAGCGAGTTTTGAGAAGGGGTGTAGGTTGTAGATTTGCTCGCTGAGCTGGAAGGTTCGTTTTCAGACGTTTTGTCACCATACTAGGTAACATGATTAGATTAGATTACTTACAGTGTGGAGACAGGCCCTTCAGCCCAACAAGTCCACACTGACCCGCCGAAGAGCAACCCACCCAGACCCATTCCTCTACATTTACCCCTTCACCTAATACTACGGGCAATTTAACATGGTCAATTCACCTAACCTGCACATTTTGTTGGATTGTGGGAGGAAACCAGAGCACCCGGAGGAAACCCATGCAAACACGGGGCGAATGTGCAAACTCCACACAGTTAGTTGCCTGAGTCGGGAATTGAACCCGGGTCTCTGGCGCTGTGAGGCAGCAGTGCTAACCACTGAGCCACCATGCCGCCCACAACATCTTCAGTGAGCCTCCGGATGAAGTACTGGTAGTGTAGGCTCACTTTCTATTTATGTGTTTGTGGGCTACCATGATGCCAAGGGGTCTGAGTAGTCTGGTAGTCATTTCCTAGATGTCTTTGATGTAGGGAGAGTGGCTAGGGTTTCTGGATGTGTTTTGAATGGTTGTTTGGGTTTGTTGCTGAGAAATTGGCAGATTGTGTTTATTGGGTACCTGTTCTTTTTGAATACACGGTATAGGTGATTTTCCTCTGCTCTGCGTACTTCCATTGTGCTGCAATGTTGTAATGCAGCTTCACTTGTGGATGGTGGGATGATGGCTTCTGCAGTTCAGTATTTGGTCTGTATGTGTTGTTTTCCTGTAGACGCTGGTTTGAAGTTCCCCATTGGTTGTTTGTTGTTGTTTTCCTCCTCTTTGGTGAACTTTATGCCAGTAAGGGCTATTATTGATGTTCTTGAAGGTTTCCTCTAAGTTGTTTTGTTTCGTGATGACAAAGGTGTCATCCACGTAGTGGACCCAAAGATTGGATTGGATGATTGGCAGAGCTGTTTGTTCAAGTCTCTGCATTATTGTCTCTGCTAAGAACCCTGATATCGGAGATCCCATGGGTGTTCTGTTGGTTTGGTTGTAGGTTTTGTTGTTGAAGGTGAAGTGGGTGGTAAGGCATAGGCCCACTAGCTTGACGATACTGTCCTTGCTGATGAAGTTAGCAGTGTCTGGTATACGTGTCTTTGGGTCTTCTAATGGTGTAGTCAGTGTTTATTTGGCCAGGTTAATGTTGATTGAAGTAAACAGGGCTGTTATGTCAAAGGAGACTATTATTTCATCCTGCTCTATCTTAGTGTCTTTGGTCTTCAGGAATCCTTGGGTGGAGTGGATGGAATGGCTTGAGTCTTCTACTAAGTGTTTTGGTCTTTGGTCTAGCTCCTTGGCCAGTCTGTAAGTTGATGCTCCAGGTGGTGAGACTATGGGTCTGAGGGGGGGGTCCCGGTTTGTGAATTTTGGATAATCCATAGAAGCGTGGTGTGTTGGATCCATTAGGTTTCATTTTTTGGAAGTCGGTCTTGTTTAATTCTCCAGATTTCTGAAGGTTTTTGAGTAGGGCTGTGATTTGGTTAGGAGACAGTGAGGACTGCAGATGCTGGAGATCAGAGCTGAGAGTATGTCGCTGGAAAAGCGCAGCAGGTCAGGCAGCATCCAAGGAGCAGGAAAATCAACATTTCGGGCCGGAACCCTTGGGGTCAGGTCTATCGCCACCTGTTGGTAAGCGTCAGTATCTACAAGCAGTGTGTTTGCTTTATCAATGTGGTCTGTTCAGTTTAAAATGACTGTCAAGTCTCCTTTGTTTACACGTAGGATAACATTGTTTTTATCTTTTTTTTAGTCTTTCGAGCATTTTCCTTTCTTGTGTTTTGAGTGTGTTTCCTTCCTTTTTCCTGCTTTTTGATGCGACTGTCTATCTGATGGTTTGCTGGGTGCCTTCTGTGAATTGGTTGTTGTTCAGTCTTGTTCCTAATTCTGAAAAGAAATCTTCCTTGTCCACATCTTGGAAGTTGTAATTTAATCCTCTTTTTCAGTGCTTTTTCAGTGTCTGTTAAGGGTCAGTTAGAAAAGATATTTTTTCCGTGTTTCTGTATTGTCAGTGTTGTTATTTTCTGTGAGTTTGCCCAGTTTTTTCTGCAGGTCTAGTTTTTTCATTTTCTGTGTTTGTCGCTGCCTAATATAAATGGCTCATCCCACTGTGTTTGTTCATTCATGGTCTGTTGCATTAGTGAGTAAAGATTTTTGGCGCAAACTTTCCCGGCTATACTTACAGAATCTGCTTGGGCATGACATTCTGCGGCTGTAGAACAACAGAGATGTACAGTACGGAAACAGACCCTTCGGCCCAACCCGTCCATGCTGACCAGATATCCCAACCCAATCTAGTCCCACCTGCCAGCACCCAGCCCATATCCCTCCAAACCCTTCCTATTCACATACCCATCCAAATGCCTCTTAAATGTTGCAATTGTATCAGCCTCCACCACTTCCTCTGGCAGCTCATTCCATACACGTACCACCCTCTGTGTGAAAAGGTTGCCTCTTATGTCTCTTTTATCTTTCCCCTCTCACCCTAAAACTATGCCCTTTAGTTCTGGACTCCCCCACCCCAGGGAAAAGACTTCACCTATTTACCGTATCCGTGCCCCTCATAATTTTGTAAAACTCTATAAGGTCACCCCTCAGCCCCAGCCTGTTCAGCCTCTCCCTGTAGCTCAGATCCTCCAACCCTGGCAACATCCTTGTAAACATTTTCTGAACCCTTGCAAGTTTCACAACATCTTTCCGATAGGAAGGAGACCAGAATTGCACGCAATATTCCAACAGTGGTCTAACCAATGTCCTGTACAGTTGCAGCATGACCTCCCAACTCCTGTACTCAATACACTACCTACGACTCTACTTTTAAGGAGCTATGAACCTGCACTCCAAGGTCTCTTTGTTCAGCAATACTCCCGAGGACCTTACCATTAAGTGTTTAAGTCCTGCTAAGATTTGTTTTCTCAAAATGCAGCACCTCGCATTTATCTGAATTAAACTCCACCTGCTACTTCTCAGTCCATTGGCCCATCTGATCAAGATCCTGTTGTAATCTGAGGTAACCCTCTTCACTGTCCACTACACCTCCAATTTTGATGTCATCTGCAAACTTACTAACTGTACCTCTTATGCTCGCATCCAAATCATTTATGTAAATGACGAAAAGGTAGAGGGCCCAGCACCGATCCTTGTGGCACTCCACTGGTCACAGACCTCCAGTCTGAAAAATAACCCTCCACCACCACCCTCTGTCTTCTACTTTTCAGCCAGTTCTGTATCCAAATGGCTAGTTCTCCCTGTGTTCCATGAGATCTAACCTTGCTAATCAGTCTCCCATGGGGAACCTTGTTGAACGCCTTACTGAAGTCCGTATAGATCACATCTACTGCTCTGCCCTCATCAATCCTCTTTGTTACTTCTTCAAAAAACTCAATCAAGTTTGTGAGACATGAATTCCCACGCACAAAGCCATATTGACTATCCCTAATCAGTCCTTGCCTTTCCAAATACATGTACATCCTGTCCCTCAGGATTCCCTCCAACAACTTGCCCACCACCGAGGTCAGGCTCACCGGTCTATAGTTCCCTGGCTTGTCCTTACCACCCTTCTTTAACAGTGGCACCACGTTAGCCAACCTCCAGTCTTCCGGCACCTCACCTGTGACTATCGATGATGCAAATATCTCAGCAAGAGGCCCAGCAATCACTTCTCTAGCTTACCTAGAGTTCTAGGGTACATCTGATCAGGTCCTGGGGATTTATCCACCTTTAACTGTTTCAAGACATCCAGCACTTCCTCCTCTGTAATCTGGACATTTTGCAAGATGACGCCATCTATTTCCCTACAGTCTATATCTTCCATATCCTTTTCCACAGTAAATACTGATGCAAAATATACATTTAGTATCTCCCCCATTTTCTGTGGCTCCACACAAAGGCCGCCTTGCTGATCTTTGAGGGGCCCTATTCTCTCCCCAGTTACCCTTTTGTCCTTAATATATTTGTAAAAACCCTTTGGATTCTCCTTAACCCTATTTGCCAAAGCTATCTCATGTCCCCATTTTGCCCTCCTGATTTCCCTCTTAAGTATACTCCTACTGCCTTTATACTCTTCTCAGGATTCCCTCGATCTATCCTGTCTATATCTGACATAAACTTCCTTCTCTTTCTTCACCAAACCCTCAATTTCTTTAGTCATCCAGCATTCCCTATACCTACCAGCCTTTCCTTTCACCCTGACAGGAATATACTTTCTCTGGATTCTCATTATCCCATTTCTGAAGGCTTCCCATTTTCCAGCCGTCCCTTTACCTGTGAACATCTGTCCCCAATCAGCTTTTGAACGTTCTTGCCTAATACTGTCAAAATTGGCCCTTCTCCAATTTAGATCTTCAACTTTTAGATCTGGTCTATCCTTTTCCATCACTATTTTAAAATGAATAGAATTATGATCACTGGCCCCAAAGTGCTCCCCCACTGATACCTCAGTCACCTGCCCTGCCTTATTTCCCAAGAGTAGGTCAGGTTTTGCACCTTCTCTAGTAGGTACACCCACATACTGAATCAGAAAGTTTTCTTGTACACACTTAACAAATTCCTCTCCATCTAAACCTTTAACACTATGGCAGTCCCAATCTATGTTTGGAAAGTTAAAATCCCCTACCATAATTATTCTTACAGATAGCTGAGATCTCTTTACAAGTTTGTTTCTCAATTTCCCTCTGACTAGTAGGGGGTCTATAATACAATCCCAATAAGGTGGTCATCCCTTTCTTACTTCTCAGTTCCACCCAAATAGCTTCCTTGGATGTATTTCCGGGAATATCCTCCCTCAGCACAGCTGTAATGCTATTCCTTATCAAAAACGCCACTCCCCCTCCTCTCTTGCCTCCCTTTCTATCCTTCCTGTAGCATTTGTATCCTGGAACATTAAGCTGCCAGTCCTGCCCATCCCTGAGCCATGTTTCTGTAATTGCTATGATATCCCAGTCCCATGTTCCTAACCATGCCCTGAGTTCATCTGCCTTCCCTGTTAGGCCCCTTGAATTGAAATAAATATAATTTAATTTATTAGTCCTACCTTGTCCCTGGCTGTTTGACTCACTTCTGTTCTCAGCTGTACCCATCTCAGATCGATCTCTTTCCTCACTATCTCCCTGGGTCCCACCTTACTAGTTTATATCCTCCTGAGCAGTTTGAGCAAATTTCCCTGCCTGTATATTAGTCCCCTTCCAATTTAGGTGCAATCCGTCCTTCTTGTACAGGTCACTTCTACCCCAAAAGAGATTCCAATGATCCAAAAATGTGAATCCTTCTCCCATACACCAGCTCCTCAGCCATGCATTCATCTGCTCTATCCTCCTAATCCTGCCCTCACTAGCTCGTAGCACTGGGAGTAATCCAGGTATTACTACCCTTGAGGACCTCCTTTTTAAATTCCTGCCTAACTCTCTGTAATCTCTCTTCAGAGTCTCAACCTTTTCCCTTCCTATATTGTTGGTTCCAATGTGGACAATGACCTCCTGCTGGCCCCTCTCCCCCATGAGAACATTCTGCACCCTCTCTGAGACAACCTTGATCCTGGCACCAGGGAAACAACACACCATTCTGCTTTTTCTCTGCTGGCCACAGAAACGTCTGTCTGTACCTCTGACTACAGAATCCCCTAACGCAATTGATCTCTTGGAAGCTGACGTACCCCTCATTGCATTAGAGCCAGTCTCAATACCAGAAACTTGGCTGTTTGTGCTACGTTCCCCTGAGAATGCATCACCCCCTACATTTTCCAAAACAGTATACCTGTTTGAAATGGGTATATCCACAAAAGATTCCTGCCCTAGGTGCCAACCTCTCTTACCCTTCCTGGAGTTAACCCATCTATGTGACTGTATCTGAGACTTTCCCCCCTTCCTATAACTGCCATCCATCACACACTGTAGCTGTTGCTAATTCCTCATCGCTTCTATCTGTGTCTCCAACCAATCCACTTGATCTGATAAGATTCACAGCCAACAACATTTATGGCAGATATAATCCACAGTAACCCTAAAACTCTCTTTAAACTCCCACATCTGACAAGAAGTACATATCACTGCAAAGGCCATGTTTGCTCCTTCACAATCTACAGACCCAGAAAATAACACCGTCTTATTCCTCTACAAACACTGCCGCAGGCTAAATTAATAGCTATGGCTTATATTTTATGTTTAATCAAGAGGCGTATTTCCAAAACCATATTATCAAGAAAGAACCCACTCTACTCACTACTGCAGCCTTTCTATTGGACACACGTAAAACAATGATTAATTTCTCTGATTCTGTGCTGTGAACTTCACCCAAACATGCTCCTCCAAGATTAGTTATGAATTTCACTGTTTGTTAATTTTCCCAGATGCACTTCCATGTTCAGTGATACACGAATTCAAACAGCACAGGCGGTAACTGTGCAGGTTCTCTCTCTCTCTCTCTCTCTCTCTCTCTCTCTCTCTCTCCTGCACTGTCCTCACCATGTGCTTCCTTTGTCTGCTCTTCTCCCTTTTAAACTGCTGTTGTTTTGGCTTTTTTTTTCAAAATTCCAAAACAATGCCACAGCGTATAAAACAGTAAATGCTGCTCCTGGAATTCGAGGAAATCACCTCCAACACCTGAAATACCACAAAAAAAGGAGCAACTGTTACAGACAGAGATTTTTCCCGTCCTGCACCTTGGATTACCCAGCGTTTTGCTTTGCTAGTCTTTGGCTCGTGGGGTGTTAAGGGGAGGTGTGCATTGAAGACATTTCGGTAGGATCTGTTTCCTCAGGTATACTTGCAGGAATTACAGCTGTTTGCAGGCGTCGCTGTCAGATGACATCGGCTTCCTATTTTCGGGCCAGTTTTAGCATATTGCACTCATAGGTGTTAGTGAGTTTTGAGAAGAGTTGTAGCTCAGGTTGAGGTTCTGGATGTAGGTTTGCTCACTGAGCTGCAAGGTTCGTTTTCAGACATTTCGTCACCATACTAGGTAACATCATCAGTGAGTCTCCGGATGAGCCACCCACTTCAACTTCAACAACAAAACCTACAGCCAAACCAACAGGACGCCCATGGGATCTCCGAGGCAGTAATTTAGAGACTTGAACAAACTGCTCTGCCAACCATCCAACCCAAACTCTGGGTCCACTACATGGATGACACCTTTATCATCACTAAATGAAACAAATTAGAGGAAACCTTCAAGACCATCAATAATAGCCTTATTGACATAAAATTCCCTAAAGAGGAGGAAACCAACAACAAACTGCCATTCCTAGATGTGGCAGTAGAGCAAACAGCCAATGGGGAGCTTCAAACCAGAGTCTAGAGGAAAACAACACATACAGACCAAATACTTAACTACAGAGGCAATCATCCTAACATCCACAAATGGAGCTGCATTAGAACATTATTTCACTGAGCCACCACACACTGCAGCACAGAGGAACTACGCAGAGGAGAAGAAAATCACATATACAGTGTATTAAAAAATAATAGATACCCAATGAACACAGTCTGCTGATTTCTCAGCAACAAACCCAAACAAGCAGACACAACACATCCAGCAACCCTAGCCACTCTCCCCTGCATCAAAGGCAACTCGGAAATGACTGCCAGACTACTCAGACCCCAATGTATCATGGTAGCCCACAAACCCACCAGCACACTAAAACAACAGCAAATGAACTTGCAAGACCCTATACAGACAATGAGCAAAACTAATGTCATTTACAAAACACCGAGCAAGAACTGTGACAAACGTTACATCGGACAAACAGGCAGAAAACTAGCCACCAGGATACATGAACATCAACTTGCCACAAAACGACATGACCCACTCTCACTAGTATCCTTACATACAGATGAGGAAGGACACCACTTCGATGGGACAACACATCCACCCTAGGACAGGCCAAATAGAGAAATGTGCAAGAATTCCTAGAAGCGTGACATTCCAACTGGAACTCTATCAACAAACACATTGACTTGGATCACATTTACCACCACCCCCTGAGAAAAAGAACAGGAAACGACAACACCACAGGAAATGGTATCACCAGAGCAGATGACATCATCAACCCAAGGAAACTCAAACATATAAATAGAAAGCAGGCTACACCACCAGTGCTTCATCCAGAGGCTCACTGAAAATGTTACCTAGTATGGTGATGAAACATCTGAAAATGATCCTTCCAGCTCAGCGAGCAAACCTACATCCAGAAATATGTTCCCTCTTATTGCAGGACAGCCTGATGTGGAGATCCTTCTCTGTACTGCCTCAGGCATGCCCTTCATTGAGACCTGGACTCCACTGACAGCTAATTATTATCTTGTGTGTTTTTCAGTAAGAATATAATAAAATACTGGGAAAATCCTTCATCTATCACCAAGAAAGAATGTGAAAATGTTGCAATCCATTGTGACTCTCAACAGATGAAGTCCTAAGTCCATCCATTGACAGCATCACTGGACTGGCCTCTGAATGACCTTTGGGCCAATGAGGAGATTAATTTGATCAATCAATCTATCATTAAAAACATCTGTCTCTCCACAGAAATGCACCTGATATGACAATGAGGTCTAATAGCAATCCCTGGTTGCCAACTCTGCACCTCAATTATCTTTATAAAAGATGAAAATATTCCACTTGACATCATCACCTCTCCTCGATATTCTGTTTGCTTTAACAACATCACACAGTGCCAATTCCCTTGTGTATGTTTAGGGCTTAGACAGATTCGCAATCAGTCAGGGAATTGTGGCTGACACGGTGTCGCGATTGGAACGAGGGTCAAATGGATCTCTTGAGTATAAGATCCCTGGTTGGGGCTGCTACCCTGGTCCAATCAGGGAGTCCTGGCTGACAGATATAACCAGAATGTCAGAGGTTCAGTTCACTCTGAGAGCTGGCTGGTACATGTATAAATAAAGGGTGACTTGGTGATGGAATACTTGTCTCCTTGGAGTTATTTCACAGGGAAATAATGAAGAATGTTAGATTGGACATGATTCCACAGAATGGCGAAACAGGCTTGAGGGGCCGAATGACCTTCCCCTGTTCCTTTTTGTTATGATCATAGAGCCATAGAGATGTACAGCACAGAAACAGACCCTTCGGCCCAACTCGTCCATGCTGACCAGATATCCCAACCTAGTCTAGTCCCACCTGCCAGCACCCAGCCCATATCCCTCAAACCCTTCCTATTCATATACCCTTTTAAATGTTGTAATTGTACCAGCCTCCACCACATCCACTGGCAGCTCATTCCATACACGTACCACCCTCTGTGTGAAAAAGATGCCCCTTAGGTCCCTTTTATATCTTTCCCCTCTCACCCTAAACCTATGCCCTCTAGTCTGGACTCCCCCACCCTGGGGAAATATGGTCTTAAATTTAAGGGCTTCATAAGCACTTGACATAAGTTGATACAAAACTCAGAGTAGCAGAAGGATGTGTGGCAGCAGGAGGTTTACCCGGATTCCCCAGGACCGTGAGAAGGCAGCGCTGACCCCCCCAGACAGGGAGAGGCAGGCAGCTTGTGTGCAGACTTAGCCTTGGTCAGTGTTACAGTGTAACATTTCCAAAATCCCTCCAACACAGCACTGGAGGGTCCATCATGCGTCTACAGTCTCCAAATGTCTCAACATGGAGAGAAAGGAAGAATCTGTATTTCGATAGCACCTTTCACACCTTCAGGATGCTCTTTACAGCCAATGAAATAACACTTCTGAGGAGCGGTGACTGTTGTAATATTGGAAATGAGGGACTAATTTGGGCATTGCATGTAATATTGACCAAGGTAAGTATTGTCCTGGACACTGGGACATGGTCACAGGACAGGTTTCAGTCAGTCAGAGTGGTGATAACAGGCAGTTACCCTGGAACAACTAGAAAGGGTGGACAAAGTTAAAAATCACACAACACCAGGTTATAGTCCAACGGGTTTAATTGGAAGCACACTAACTTTCGGAGCGACGCTCCTTCATCAGCGACACTCTGAAAGCTAGAGCTTCCAATTAAACCTGTTGGACTATAACCTGGTGTTGTGTGATTTTTAACTTTGTCCACCCCAGTCCAACACCGGCATCTCCAAATCACAGAAAGGGTGTGATCTTGACCAGTGAAACTTGCTGTTTGGATTCTGATTTGCCAGCTCGGGGAGATTCTGGGAATCCTGCTGACACTGGGACTCCTCCAATCAGATAATTCAACACCACGGGGGCAGGAGCTGGGAGAGTGAGAGGTAACTGGCCAGTCCAGTCAATAGTAACCAATTAGCATTAGCTAACATACAGCTTTTTGGCAGTGAGTCTGCTTGTGTTGACATTTCCTCACTAGAAACAATAGCGTCAGTTTTAATTTACCATGACAGCTGTAAACGGTCCTGAAAAGACTTTACTTACAAACTGCAGGACAGCAGGTATACTCCCAGAATCAGGGTACAGTGCATTCTCACATATCAGCTCGAAACCCAGTATCATCGGATTAAAATTCCCAACCCAAAACGTGAGCACAGCGGCCGTGCCACCCTGCAGTACTGAGCGGGGTGCTGCTCTGCCCGCTGTGCTGTCATGTGGGCGAGCTGTTAAACTGCCCTTATAGGTGGGTGAAACAAACCCCCTGGCATTGTGTTAAAGGGTTAACGGGTTAACAAACCCCCTGGCATTGTGTTAAAGGGTTAACGGGTTAACAAACCCCCTGGCATTGTGTTAAAGGGTTAACGGGTTCCCCCTGGATTTCTGTGCAATAGTTACCTCTAAACTACCAGGAAATGGAAGAGACCAGGGAAGTTAATCATGGCGTGGTGCTCGTGTTTCTGAGCTAGTTATCCAGACATCCCAGGCTAGCATTCTGGGTGCGTATTCCATTTTCACCAATGTGGCATGGTGGCTCAGTGGTTAGAACTGCTGCCTCACAGCACCAGGGACCCGGGTTCAATTCCAGCCTCGGGTGACTGTCTGTCTGGAGTTTACACGTTCCCCCTGTGTCTGTGTGGGTTTCCTCCGGATGCTCCAGTTTCCCACAATCCAAAGGCTGGATTGGCCATGGGAAATGCAGGGTGATAGGGGAGGGTCTGGGTGAGATGCTCCCTGGAGGGTCAGTACAAACTTGATGGGCCGAATGGCTGTTTTCCACACTGTAGGGATTCTATGGTGAAATTTCAATTCAATAAAAATTTGGAATGAAAACCTTAGCCCACTTTCTTGATTGTAGTTAAAAACCCATCTGATTTACTAATGTTGCACCACATATTTCCAGACACACACAGCGATCTGCCGCACTCTGGACAATCAGAGATGGCCAAGAAATGCTGGGCTGAACCAGCAGGATCCACCATCGCTGAATGAATGAAAAAGACAGACGGTGTGGTCAACATTGTTGTGGATGGGATATTCCTGTGCACAAAACTGGCTGCTGGATTTTTCACAGGGCACCAGCGGCTACAATTCAAAAGCATTTCATTGGCTGCAAAATACTTGAGGATGACCCGATGACCTCACAGAGATTTTGCCATTCTTACTAATATTGAAACTGAGAATGAGAATAACTGATGGCCCCCACTTGAAATCTGGCCTGAGGAATGTTGGGGGTGGGAGGGGTGGTGGTTTGGAACTGATCGGAAGACCAATCGTTGACTCAAAATTGGCGCTCATCCTGAAAACATATCTTTCCCCCAAAGCAAGGCCTCCACACGTGAGTGACAGTAAGAAGTGACAAACTCACCATCGTCCCAGAGGACTACTCTCTCAGAGAGAGAGACAGAGACACAGGCAGAAAGAGAGACTCAGAGAGACAGACACAGACAGACTGAGAGACAGAGAGAGAGAGACAGCAAGAGACACACAGACAGAGAGACACACAGAGACACAGAGAGACAGAGAGACAGAGAGAGAGACAGAGAGAGACAGAGACAGAGAGAGACAAAGAGAGAGAGACAGAGAGAGAAAGACAGACAGACAGAGAGAGAGAGAGAGAGATACAAACAGACATAGAGAGAGAGACAGGGAGAGACAGAGAGAAAGAGAGAGAGACAGAGAGAGAGAGAGAGACAGAGAGACAGAGAGAGTAGCAGAGGGGCAGACAGAGAGAGGGAGAGACAGAGAGACCAAACGAGGGATCGAGAGAATGACAGTGAGAGAGAGGGAGAGAGACCACTGGTGGTAAATTTAACCTGATAGTCATCACATCTCAGGCAGAGGTATTTTCCTGCCAGTACCTTCACTCTCTCCCCACCTTGATCTGTGGCTGGCCTTGAGTTACACTCAGAGGCCCCCTCCTCTCGCACTGTCCTGTGATGAGGTGGGAGCGCAGTGCCTGCAGAAGATGCTCACTAATCCCAAACTAACAGCAACAGCAGCACCAGGAGTTACAATCACATCCCAACGAGATGGACAACACAGAAACAGACCCTTCAGTCCAACTCATCCATTCCAACCAGATACCTGAAATTAATCTAGTCCCATTTGCCAACATTTGGTCCAAAGCCCTCTAAACGCCCATTCAGACGCCTTTTAAATGTTGCAATTGTACCGGCCTCCACCACTTCCTCTGGCAGCACATTCCATACACGTACCACCCTCTGAGTGCAATGTTCCTTTACTGTGTCCTACACACACACACACACACACACACACACACACACACACACACACACACACACACACACACACACACACACCTGGGGAGGAATAAGCTAAAAAATGACATCCAGGAGATTAGAATCTCCTCAACCAAAAAAGAAAACAAAACCAAACCATAATTGATTAATGTAAAAACCCATCTAATAGCCTGAGGGGAAAAACGTCCTCCATCCTTACTTTATCTGGTCTACACGTGACTCCAGACCTACAGCCAATGGTCTTTGAAGGGCCTGAACAAGCCTTTCAGTCCAAGGGGTAACTAGGGACGAGCAGAAGGTGCTGGCTTTGCCCACTGACACCCAAACCGCCCTGGTCGGCGATGCGATGTTATGACACATCTTTTGCAGGTGGGACTTGAACCCAGGCATCCTAGTCCAGAGGAAAGGACACAATCAATGCTCCACAAGATTGCCCCCCTCCTGTGGACCCACATCCCATGAAAGAATAAGATTGGGCTCTGAGTGCAACTGCAGTCCCCCCTCCCCCACTGCCCCTGCCCCTCCACCCAAGGCCTGTCTGCTGTCTCGTTACAAAGGGGAATCGTGACAAATTGAGTCTTTTTGCAGGTTAACATCTCTGGCTCGGCTATTCCATCACACTCAAATGTTCAGGAGAAAATCAATTTCTGAAGGTATCAGCATGCTAAACACTGCTTTTGTACATCTAGATAAAGCAATATTGATATATATTAAACAGACATTCACTGTCTAGCTACTTGTGGGGGGGAGCGGGGGAGGGTAGAGAGAAGGGATTGGTTATGGATCTATAGATCTCCAGGAATCATCTCTTTAGGAACAAGGTGAGGGGACAGGCCTGCCCTCACTCTCAGCTGTGCAGCTGTCTGGAAGTTGCCCTCAAACCAAAGTCAATCAAAACTGCTCCAGGATAAATCCTCGCACTTTTTAATTCCCACTGTGCATCAAATCACAGAGTCCCCTACACTGCAGAAGCAAGCCATTCAACCCCTTGAGACTGACTCTCTGAAGAGGATCCCACCCAATCCCCTTAACTCTACAATTCCCATAGGTAAAGCATCAGACCCGCACATCCCTCTATACTGTTGCCTGGCTGATCCACCTGCACACCTTCAGACTGGTGCAGGAAAAGCACAGCCGGTCAGGCAGCATCTGAGGAGCAGGAGAATCAACATTTCGGGCAAAAGCCCTTCATCAGGAATGAGGGAGGAAACCGGAGCACCCAGAGGAAACCCACACAGACACGGGGAGAATGTGCAAACTCCACACAGACAGTGACCCGAGGCTGAGATTGGACCCAGGTCCCTGGGGCTGAGAGGCAGCAGTGCTACCCACTGACAAACCATGCTAACCATATTAAACCCAAAGCCCATTTCACTTCACCCGAATAGAATGTCACCCTCATTCCACCTCAACCTACTTTCCTGGGATGAATCTAAGCAGGCACCCCCCTCTCTGCCCTCCACCAGACATTGTTATCCATGAGTCCCTGTCAACGATACTTTAGTCACAGATGAAGGGTTATATCCAAAATGTTAACTCCTCCACCTCCTGATGCTGCCCAGCTTGCTGTGATCTTCCAGCCTCTTGCTGGTCTGTTTCAGTAACTGGCAGCTTTTAACCATGTGCCGTCCCTGCTGTGTGGTGATCCTCCCTGACTTGTTTGATTAGTGACGGGAAAGTGCCATGGTTTAAGACGTTAGCCAATGTGCAGCAGAGAGACTCACTCTGAGGTCAGCTCCGAAGAATGCAGCCAAGAAATCTCAAAGCATGGTGTAATTGCGCAGATCGGGAGGCCTGTGAAAGGTGAAATAATTCACATACTGAGCTCAACAAGTAATAATAAGGCAGGCAGCCCTATAATTTGTCTGAGAGACACTTATTTTCTCCAGGAGTAATAGCTTCGAAAAGGCTGGTTATCTGATGTAAACAGCATGGCCAAGATACATGAAGATTTGGATCTAATTAGTAAATCAATATCAATAACTTGCTCCTAGACGACCAACATTATCATTTGTAACTCCAATTACGTGGAGCGTTACTGCATAGGATTATTCAAAGGACAGGCTTCCATTCTCCTTTCTCCACAGCCCCAGTCACCATCTTTTAAAACAGGCTATTATAAACCACTAGCTGAGGTACCAACCTGATATTCTTCCATCAACATGATCGCTTCCCTTCACTAGTGTATCACAGTCTCTGCTCCTGTCCCACATCCCTCAGCTGCTGCTGAGACCCTCTGCTTCGTCTTGACTTCCCTGTCCCCCCGCCCCGCGCCGCAGCCTCTGCTCCTGATACAACCAGGGATTGGTCATTCAGCCCTTGTAGGTAAAAACGAGGACTGCAGATGCTGGAAACCAGAGTCTGGGTTAGAGAGGTGCTGGAAAAGCACAGCAGGTCAGGCAGCATCCAAGCAGCAGGAAAATCCTGCCTGACCTGCTGTGCTTTTCCAGCACCACTCTAATCTAGATTCAGCCCTTGTAGTCTGTCCTGCTGTTTGGCTGATTCGACCATGTGACATTAGCATCACCATCAGCTCCTTCAGTGTCACGAGGCCAACGCCCTGGGACTGCTTCCTGTACAACACACAGCATTCAGGAAGGTTACTTTCATTCTGCTGGCCTTACCCCTTGCAACCTCTTCATCTCTGTGCTGAGAGCTTTAATGTCCTCTTACAAATCCCTCAAACATTACACCTTGTCTCAACAGGTCCACATCTGGTTTGGAATTGTTTTGGGATGTCAGTAGACAGGTGCCACGTTATGTTCACTGTCCAGCTGGGCTGAAACAGACGTGATTGGTCCATCTCTGACTCCTTCCTTCCCTTCCTTGACATTGCCATTGCTGGGGACAGGCTGGTCAGTGATATCCATTATACACTCACCAACTCCCACAGTTACCTAGACTATTAGTCCTCACACTGCTTCTTGTCAGGACTTCTTCCCACTCTCCCGGTTTCTCCATCTCTGTCCTATCTGCTCCCATAATGCCACTTTCTGTGGGGTGACCTCAGAAATATCCACGTTTAGCATCACCAAGGATTCGCCATCACCCTTAGCTTTGTCTGGCCCTTCTCCTACACCTCTGCCCTCACTCCTTCCCTTCCCTTCCCTTCCCTCCCACAACAGCAATGGGTTCCCCTAGTCCTCATCTACCATCCCATCAGCCTCTGCATCTGAAAGGACATGAGCCACCATTTCCGATCCCTCCAGCAGGATGCCTTGACCAGAAACATATTCCCCTCCCTTGTCAATATTCCTTCTGGGACCCCTGCAATGAACAGTGCAGGAGGAAATGCCAGCAGATCACCAGACATTCCTGAAGATGAGATGTCAACCTGGTGACACCACTTGAGGATTACTTACACGCCAAACAGCATAAGCAGCAAGTGATAGGCAGAGCTACGTGATTCCACAACCAATGGAGCAGGTCTAAGCTCTAGTCTGCTACATCCAGTTGCAATTAAACGACTCACTGGAGGCTCCACAACTATCCCCATCCTCATGATGGAAGAGCTGAGTACATCAATGCAAAAAATAAAGCTGAAACATTCACAGCAATCTTCAGCCGGAGGTGCCAAGTGGATGATCCATCTCGGCCTCCTCCAGTGGTCCTCACCATCACAGACACCAGCCTCCAGCCAATTCGATTCACTCCATGTCATATCAAGAAACAATTGGAAACATTGGATACTGCAAAAGCTATGGGCCCTGACAGCATTCCAACAATAGGACTGAAGACCTGCACTCCAGAACTTGCCACTCCCCTAGCCAAGCTCTTCCAGTATAGTTACAACACTGACATCTACCCGACAATGTAGAAAATCTCCCAGTATGTCCTGTACAGAAAAAGCAGGACAAATCCAACCTGACCAATTCCTGCCCCATCAGTCTCCTCTCCATCATCAGTAAAGTGGTGCAAGGGGTCAGTAACAGCGCTACCATACAGCACCTGCTCAGCAATAACCTGCTCAGTGATGCCCAGTTTGGGTTTTGCCAGGGTCACTCAGCTCATGACCTCATTCCAGCCTTGGGTCAAACATGGACAAAGGAGCTGAATTTTAGAGGGGAGGGGAGAGGGACAGCCTTTGACATCAAGGCTGCCTTCGACAGAATGGGGCATCAAGGGGCCCTGGAAAACTGGAATCATGGGTATCAGGGGCATACTGTCCCTTGGGTGGAGTCATATTTGGCACAAAACAAGATGGTTGTATTTGTTGGAGGTCAGTCATCCCAGCTCCAGGACATCTCTGCAGGAGTCCCTCAGGGGAGTGTCCTAGGCCCAACCATCTTCAGCTGCTTCATCAATGACCTTCCCTCCATCATTAGGTCAGAGGTGGAGATGTTCACCAATGATTGCACGGTGTTCAGCACCATTTACCACTCCACAGATACTGAAACAGCCCATGTTCAAATGTAACAAGATCTAGCCAATATCCCGGCTTAGGCTGACAAGTGGCAAGTAATGTTTGTGCCACCAATGCCAGACTATGACCATCACCAATTAGAGACAATCTAGCCATAGTCCCTTGACATTCAATGGTGTTACCATTACTGAATCTCCCACTATCAACATCCTGAGGGTTATCATTGACCAGAAACTCAATTGGACTCACCACATAAACATAATGGCTACAAGAGCAGGACAGAGGCTAGGAATCCTGCAGCAATGCCCAGTCCTGACTCCTGACTGGTTCACCATCTCCAAGCCACAAGTCAGGAGTGGGATGGAATACTCCCCACCTGCCCTGGATGGGGGGCAGCTCCAACAACACTCAAGAAGCTTGACACCATCCAGGACAAAGCAGCCAACTTGATTGGCACCACATCCACAAGCATCCACTCCCTCCCCCACCGACACACAGTAGCAGCAGTGTGTACTTTCTACAAGATGCACTGAGGAAATTCAGCAGTGATCCTCAGACAGGACATTCGAAGCCCATGACCACTTCCAGGATACAGGCAGCATCATCTACAAGTTCCCGTCCAAGCCCCTCACCAACCTGACTTGGAATTACTCCTTTAATGTTGCTGGATCAAAATCCTGGAATTCCCTCCCTTAGGGACATTGTGGGTCTACCTACAGCACATGGACTGCAGCGGGTCAAGAAGGTAATGGCTCATTGTCACCTTCTCAAGGGCAATGAGGGAAGAACAATGGGAATGGGGGCCAGCCAGTGATGTCCACACCTCCATGGGCGAATAATAACCCTTGGTCCATTCCTCCTCCATTCCCAACATGTTCCCCCCAACCCCCCAGCCCCACGGCACCATCCCATGCAATTACAGAAGGTGTAACACCTGTCTGTTTCCCTCCTCCCTCCCACAGTATCCGAGATCCCACAGTCACCTTCCAGGTGAGGCAAGGATTTACCTGCGTGTCACTCAATCTTGTCGCCTGCATTCGCTGCTCCCAACGTGGTCTCCTCTATACTGGGGAAACAACGTGCAGGCTGGCTGACGGCTTTGTCAAGCACCTCTGTAAAAATGACCCTGAGCTTCAACACATCACCTTGTTGCCATGCCAACCTCTCTGTCTCAGGGCTGCTGCACTGCTCCAGAAAGGCTTAAGGTAAGCTCGAGTTCCTTCAGGGCTCAATACGGAGTTTCACAGTTGTGCAATGTGACACCCACAGGTCCTGTTCTGTACAGGTTTCTCCCAGTACAGCCAACACATTCCCAACTACCCACATCACCCAATCAATGTTTGCTTGTCTCCTGGCTTACAACCAGCAGCTCCTTCATCTGCTTCTCTGTTTTCTTTCTCTCTCTCTCTGTCTCTCTCTCGGCACTGTCTCCATCTACTTGAATGACTTATTGCTTCCTCAAACCCACTCCCCGTCATTAACACAAAGAACGCCATCTCCCAGCTGCCTTCAGTTCTGACAAAGAATCCTACCCCTACAGTACAGGGAGAGGCCAATTGGCCCATTAAGTATGCAATGACCTCTGAAGAGCATTCCCCGCACCACTGTTCCCTTAATGCTACATTTCCCATGGCCAATTCTCCTGGACTGTGGGAGGAAACCGGAGCACCCGGAGGAAACCCACGCAGACACGGGGAGAATGTGCAAACTCCACACAGTCAGTCACCCAAGACAGGACCAAACCCAGGTCCCTGGTGCTGTGAGGCAGCAGTGCTAACCCCACTGAGGCACTGTGCCACCCCATCATGAGGGTTATAGAAAAGGTGACCAGAAAATGTCTTCTCCCTCGGGTAGGGGAGTTCAAAACTAGAGGACACACTTTTAAGGTGAGAAGAGAAAGATTTAAAAAGTACTTGAGGGGGCAACGTTTTCCAGAGCATGTTCATATTATGGAATAAACTGCCAGAGGAAATGTTAGAGTCAGGTACAGTTACAACATTTAAAAGATTTTGTAGAAAGGGTTTAGAGGGACATGGGCCAAACACAGGCAAGTGAGACTAGATTAGTTTGGGATATCTGGTCAGCATGGACAAGTTGGATCGAAGGGTCTGTTTCCATTTTGTATGATTCTATTTGATTAACGGATTTATAAACTGCATTAACCAAACAGTCATATAAATTTGAAAGAACACATTTCCTTTAAAGTCCATCCATGGGTTAGCAGATGCAGATGACACCATCAATACATTTCAGCGTGTCAGCTGGTTCGATGTCACTTAGTGCTCACTCAGTTACAGAAAGCTTCTCAAGTTACTGGGCTTGAAATGTTAACTCAGTTCCTTCCTCACAGGTACCCTCAGGCCGAGTGGAGAGACAATAGTTTAATGGTGTTACTGCTAGACCATTAATCTGGAGACCCAGGTAATGTCCTGGGGACCTGGGTTCAAATCCTTCTACCACAGATGGTGGAATTTGAATTCAATAAATATCATGGAAATAACGAGGATTGTAATGACCATGAACCCATTATTTGGAAAATCCCATCTGGGTCACTAATGTCCTTTAGGGAAGAAAACTGCCATCCTTCCCTGGTCTGGCTTACACGTAACTCCACACCCACAGTCATGTGGCTGACCATTAACTGCCCTCTGGGTAATTGGGGATGGGCAATAAATGCTGGCCTGGCCAGTGACACCCCTCATCCTGTGAAGAAATAAAACAATCTGCTGAGCTTTTCTAGCACTTTGTCCTGATTTCTGATTGATATCTCTCTCTTTCTGTTATTCTTTTTCGCTTCTCTGTCTTTCTGCCCCCCTCCCTCTCTCTCAATTCTCTCTCTCTCGCCCTCTCTTTATCTTTGCTTTTCTTTCTCTATTCTCTCTCTGTCTTTCTTTCTTTCCCTCTCTCTCTCCCTCCCTCTCTCTCTCTCCCTCCCTCTCTCTCTCTTCCTCTCTCTCTCTCTCCATCCCACCCTTTCTCTCTCTCTCCCTCCCTCACTCTCCCTCCCTCTCTCTCTCCCTCTCTCTCCCTCCCTCCTTCTCTCACCCTCCCTCCCTCTCTTCCTCCCTCTCTCTCCCTCCCTGCCTCCCCCTCTCTCTCTCTCTCACCTTCCCTCCCTCTCTCTCCCTCCTCTCTCTTTCTTCCTCCTTTCCTCTCCCTCCCTCCCCCTCTCTCCCTCCCTCCCTCCCTCTCTCTCCTTCCCTCCCTCCCTCCCTCTCCCTCCCTCTCCTTCCCTCCCTCCCTCCCTCTCCTTCCCTCCCTCCCTCCCTCCCTCTCCCTCTCTCTCTCCTTCCCTCTCCCTCTCTCTCTCTCCCTCCCTCTCCCTCTCTCTCCCTCCGTCCCTCTCCCTCCCTCCCCCTCTCTCTCCCTCCCTCCCCCTCCCTCTCTCTCTCTCCCTCCCTCTCCCTCTCCATCTCTCCCTCCCTCTCCCTCTCCCTCCCTCCCTCTCCTTCCCTCCCTCTCTTTCCCTCCCTCCCTCCCTCTCCCTCCCTCTCTCTCCCTCCCTCCCTCTCCCTCTCTCCGTCCCTCTCTCCCACCCTCCCTCTCCATCTCTCCCTCCCTCTCCTTCCCTCCCTCTCTCTCTCTTCCTCGTTTCCTCTCCTTCCCTCCCCCTCTCTCTCTCCCTCCCTCTCTCCCTCCTTCCCTCCCTCCCTCTCCTTCCCTCCCTCCCTCCCTCTCCCTCCGTCCCTCTCCCTCCCTCCCTCCCTCCCTCTCCCTCCGTCCCTCTCCCTCCCTCTCCCTCCCTCTCCCTCCGTCCCTCTCCCTCCCTCCCTCCCTATCTCTGGTGTACATGAATAGCCTGTAGCATCTTCTGCTGCCAAACAGTTTGTACTTGGGGGATAGTTTCCCAAAACGAGTATCTCCCTTTGACGTGTGATTCAGCTGATGGTATTCCGAGGACATTCCGCACACTTGCTGCTTCTTCGGGATATTTTGGTGTCAGCGATAGCTCAGAGAAGCCCCATTCCTGTCAGAGTCCAGAATCCTAGGGTCAGACCCAAGACGGACATTCTGGCCAGGGGAGTGAGGGAGTGCTATCTTGCCCATGGTGCCAAGTTCCAACTCGAGGCCTGACCTGCTCTCTCGGGTCGATGCGTTAGTTCCCATGGCATTCGTCTGAATTCCATTGGAATTGTCCTTAGTGTTCTGGGCAATATCTATCCATCAGCCAAACATGGGATCTCACTATGCTGAAAATGCCTCACAAAGATAGTAACTGCCTTTCAGAAGTCCTTCACTTGATGTAAAGCCACTGAGGATGTAGAAGGTGCTATAGGAATGTAAGTCTTGAGAGTTGAGGTCATCAATGGGAAACTAACCAAGACATGGAAATAACAACTTGACATCACATGCCAAGCAGCTCATCGTCTGCCAGGGTTATGGGCGGATGGTACTCAGTAACGGGGCTGATTTACAGGGCCAGCCCAAATACATTGGGCCGAATGGCCTGTTCTCCATTCGATGCCTGATTCAGTAACAGTTGAATGGGCCAAGATGGGACTGAACTTGAAGAAATGAAAAACCAGTGTAGGCAGGACAGGGTGGGTTTGAAATGGAGTGGATCTGGGAGAGGCTATAGACAAAAAAAGGTACTGAGGAGTTTTATTTTTCAAAGAGTGCATGGGGAAGGAGAAAGAAGAGGGGCCAAATCTCCAGGAGACGCGTGCAAGCAGGTAATGTGCAACCAGGAGATCAGGAGTGTACAGCACGGAAACACACCCAACCCGTCCACGCCCACCAATCTAGTCCCTCCTTCCAGCATCCGGCCCATATCCCTCCAAACCCTTCCTATTCATATACCTATCCAAATGCCTCTTAAATGTTGCAATTGTACCAGCCCCCACCACATCCTGTGGCAGCTCATCCCATACACGCACCACCCTCTGAGTGAAAAAGTTGCCCCTTAGGTCTCTTTTATATCTTTCCCCTCTCACCCTAAACCTATGCCCTCTATTTCTGGACTCCCCGACCCCAGGGAAAAGACCATGTCTATTTATCCTATCCATGCCTCCCCCCCATGATTTTATAAACCTCTATAAGGCCACCCCTCAGTCTTTGGTGCTCCAGGGAAAACAGCACCAGCCTGTTCAGTGCTCTTCTGGTTAGATTCTCCAACAGCCTCCTGTCAAGCAGTACCCCGAACAGTACAGCACCACCTCAGCACTGCACAGAGCCATAACCCCAAACTGTGCAGCACAAGCTCCGAACTCACGGTCGGCCTCCATCAGAACATCAGAGCAGAAAGGTGTGACATTCAAAGCAATCACTGAACACAGTGTAAACGGGTTGGTGCCTAATAGGCCAGACACCTGGCTGATTACTGCAGCCAGAGTCAATGATTCCTTCTTTAGTAATTCACATTACTTTCACAGTCCTCATTAGACTTGCTGCAACACTGACTCCATGTTGAGAAGGCAGGCACATGTAATCATTTGAATCTCTCATTAAAGCTGTTGGAGGAGATCGGCAGACAGCATCAAAAATAAAACACCAGCATTTCAAACAGCCCTGACAGCCAGGAGCAGAGCCAACATCACATTCCAGATTCGACCTCATTACAATGGACATTGCTGCAAAGACCAACATTATCCCACTTCAGGCATCAAGGGTAAGTGTCAATTATTCCCTCTTACTGTACACAATACAAACAAGGGGAAAGCTCACCCTACTCTTGTAAAACTCCATCTACTCCTTTAAATGAAGAATAGAGCTCAATCTACACTTTCAAATGTGAAGTAAAATTGCCCCCACTAAATCCTCCCCAGGGACAGCACGGGGTTAGATACAGAGTAAAGCTCCCTCTACACTGTCCCCAGCAAACACTCCCAGGGACAGGGACAGCACGGGGTTAGATACAGAGTAAAGCTCCCTCTACACTGTCCCCCACTAAACACTCCCCAGGGACAGCACGGGGTTAGGTACAGAGTAAAGCTTCCTCTACACTGTGCCCCACTAAACACTCCCAGGGACAACACGGGGTTAGATACAGAGTAAAGTTCCCTCTACACTGTCCCCATCAAACACTCCCAGGACAGGGACAGCACGGGGTTAGATACAGAGTAAAGCTCCCTCTACACTGTCCCCATCAAACACTCCCAGGACAGGGACAGCACGGGGTTAGATACAGAGTAAAGTTCCCTCTACACTGTCCCGCACTAAACACTCCCAGGACAGGGACAGCACAGGGTTAGATACAGAGTAAAGCTCCCTCTACACTATCCCCCACTAAACACTCCCAGGACAGGACAGCACAGGGTTAGATACAGAGTAAAGCTCTCTCTACACTGTCCCCCACTAAACACTCCCAGGACAGGGACAGCACAGGGTTAGATACAGAGTAAAGCTCTCTCTACACTGTCCCCTCATTAAACACTCCCAGGACAGGGACAGCACAGGGTTAGATACAGAGTAAAGCTCCCTCTACACTGTCCCCCACTAAACACTCCCAGGACAGGGACAGCACAGGGTTAGATACAGAGTAAAGCTCTCTCTACACTGTCCCCCACTAAACACTCCCAGGACAGGGACAGCACAGGGTTAGATACAGAGGAAAGCTTCCTCTACACTGTCCCCATCAAACAACACTCCCAGGACAGGGACAGCACAGGGTTAGATACAGAGTAATGCTCCCTCTACACTGTCCCCATCAAACAACACTCCCAGGACAGGGACAGCACAGGGTTAGATACAGAGTAAAGCTCTCTCTACACTGTCCCCCATTAAACACTCCCAGGACAGGGACAGCACAGGGTTAGATACAGAGTAAAGCTCTCTCTACACTGTCCCCATCAAACACTCCCAAGACAGGGACAGCATGGGGTTAGATACAGAGTAAAGCTCCCTCTACACTGTCCCCATCAAATAGTTGATCTGGGGTTTGTTCCTGTGATATTACCACAAATACTACACTCAGTATAACTGCCCTCTTTGAGCCTTCTGTGTGTTTGACCCTTCAGGATCATTTGTAACTGTTTGTCTTAATCTACTTCATAGCAGAAAAGTGGAGGGAATTTGTTGGAATTTCAGTTCGTGAGGTTTTAGACTCTCGGGTCAAAGTGTGGGAACCTGCTCGATTGGAAAGGCGAGTCGTCTGGAGAATGGACAAAATACGTTTTTAAAAGTTTATTCATTTTGTGAGATGGGACATCATTGGCGAACCCAGTATTTATTTCCTGTCCCTAGTTGCCCCTTGAGAAGGTGGGGGTGAGCTGCCTTCTTGAACCGATGCAGTCCATGTGCTGTAGGTTGACCCACAATGCCCTGAGGGAGGGAATTTCAGGATTGTGACCCAGCAACAGCGAAGGAACAATGAGATATTTCCAAGTCAGGATGGTGAAGGGCTCGGAGGAGAACTTGAAGGTGGGAGTGTCCAGCTGGAATTCAGCTCTCTTATCCATGTTTGACCCAAAGTTGGAATGAGGTCAGGAGTTGAGTGACCCTGGGGGAACCCAAACTTCGCTCTGTCTATCACTTGCTGTTTATGCTGTTTGGCGTGTAAGTAATCCTGTTTGGGGGTTTCACCAGGTTGGCACCTCACCATCAGGTATACCTGGTGCTGCTCCTGGCACGCCCTCCTGCACTCTCCATTGAACCAGGGTTGATCCCCTGGCCGGATGGTAATGGTTGAGTGGGGGATTTGCCAGGCCATGAGGTTACAGATTGTGCTGGAGTGGAGTTATGCTGCTGTTGATCGCCCACAGTGCCTCATGGATGCCCAGTCTTGAGCTGCTAGATCAGCTTGAAGTCTGTCCCATTTAGCACAGTGATAGTGTCACACAACACAATGGAGGGTATTCTCAATGTGAAGGTGGGACTTTGTCTCCACAAGGACTATGCGATGGTCACTGTGACTGATACAGTCATGGACAGATACATCTGCAGCTGGCAGATTGGTCAGGATGAGTAAGTAAGTTTTTCCCCCCTTGTCGATTCCCTCCCCACCTGCCACAGACCCAGTCTAGCAGCGATGTCCTTTAGGACCCAACCAGCGCGATCAGTAACGCTGCTGCCCAGCCACTCCTGGTGGTGGGACATTGAAATCCCCCACCCAGAGGACATTATGTGTCCATGCCATCCTCAGTGCTTTCTGTAGGTGTTGTTTAACATGGGGAGTACCGATTCAGCATCTGAGGGGGAATGGCATTTGGTAATCTGCAGGAGGTTTCCGTTTTTCCCTTTTCCAATTTTAACCTGAAGCCACTAGACTTCACGAGGTCTGCAGTCAATGCTGAGGATTCCCAAGGCAACTTCCTTCCTCCTGTATCCCACTGTTGGGTCTGTCCTGCCAGTGGGACAGGACTAATCCAAGGATGGTGACGGTGGTGTCTAGGACATTGTCTATAAGATATGATTCCGTGAGGATGAATACGTCAGGCTGTGGCTTGACTTGTCTATGAGATAGCTCTATCAATTTTGGCACTAGCCCTTTGCAGGGTCAACAGGGCTGTTTCTGTCATTGTCTTTTCTGGCGTCTAAGTTGATGCCAAGCAATCCATCTGGTTTCATTTCTTTGAGACTTTGTCATGATTGGTACAAATGGAATGGCTTGCTAGGCCATTTTAGAGGGCAGTTAAGAGTCAACCCCATTGCTGTGGGTCTGGAGTCACATGTAGGCCAGACCAGGTGAGTTGACTGATTTCCTTCCCCAAAGGACATTAGTGAATCCGATGGGCTTTGCCAGGCATTGATAATGTGTTCATTGTCACCAGTAGATACTTAATTCTAGATTTTTTTTATTGAATTGAAATTCTACCATCTGGCATGGTGGGATTCAAACCTGGATCCCCAGAACATTAGCTGGGTCAAGTGAAAATTACCCTCGGGTATTGCCTTCCCCAGAATCAACGTACAACCAAGTCTGGAGAAAGTGTCTCAGAAAGTCTCCTTAATACTCTCTGAGCAGCTGAGCAGCAAAGGGAATGTTAAAGAGTGTTCGAGAGTTTCTGCTGGATCTGATTGGTTGTGAGTTTCCAAAGTGCCACATGCCCTGTTGGATGGCGGCTTCAATATCACACAGTGATTCCCCTGGTCATCGTACTAACGTCATCTCCTTTACCAAGATGGTGGGTCACATAAATAGAACTCACATTGATTTCACAGCCCAGTTATAGTCACCTTGGAACATCCAGAGTATGGGAGCATATGACATAGAAATACGTGTCGGCTATTCAGGCCATTGGGCCTATCCCATCATTCAATACCATCATGGCTGATCATTCACTGCATTCGTTTGTTACCCAGGTTATCCCCGTATCTCTTTACATCCTTGGTATTCAGAAACCTAGCTACCATCTAAGTTCTGAAAATGTGTTGCTGGAAAAGCACAGCAGGTCAGGCAGCATCCAAGGAGCAGGAGAATCGACGTTTCGGGTATGAGCCCTTCTTCAGGAATGAGGAGAGTATGCCAAGCAGGCTAAGATAAAAGGTAGGGAGGAGGGACTTGGGGGAGGGGCGATGGAGATGTGATAGGTGGAAGGAGGTTATGGCGAGGGTGATAGGCCGGAGTGGGGTGGGGGCGGAGAGGTCAGGAAGAAGTTTGCAGGTTAGGAGGGCGGTGCTGAGTTTGAGGGATTTGACTGAGACAAGGTGGGGGGAGGGGAAATGAGGAAACTAGAGAAATCTGAGTTCATCCCTTGTGGTTGGAGGGTTCCTAGGCAGAAGATGAGGCGCTCTTCCTCCAACTGTCGTGTTGCTATGGTCTGGCGATGGAGGAGGCCAAGGACCTGCATGTCCTTGGTGGAGTGGGAGGGGGAGTTGAAGTGTTGAGCATCTAAGTTCACTTTCCATCTAAGTTCACTTTCCAAAGGTAATTGTTTTATTGGAACAGAGTTGAATCAGGGCCTCTTGTCAGTAACAGCTTCAACTGTGCATCTGAAGCACATGCAATAAATAGCCAGTTGACCTTTGTATTAATGGTGCTGCAAAGGGGTTAGGATGTTGGTTATGAATCCTGATTTGGATCAATTTCTGAGGCTATGGAGCCTCCTGTTGAAGGAGAGAAGCAGACTGGAGATCTGACAGTTGTGGACAGAGCTGGAGAGAACAAAGCTTCCACACTGTCCTCAAAACACTGTCCAAGAAAATTCACAAATATTGCAGCCTGGGTTTGAACACAGGCTAACCCCAGGGACTGGCAGGGATGGAGAGAGTTCTTCATCTATAAAATCCACTTTAACCAGAGGCTATTTCTTATTGCTGGGCCAATTTGTGCTCTATTCACAAAGTGCTCTATCCCCGCCCCCTCAACGACTAAAGGATATCTGAAAACCTTTCTGCAAACGTTTCTCTCTGAGGCTGACAGTAATCCATTGAAATCTGAGGCAATGAACAATTGATTTTCCTTTGACCGTTGGTGTGTGTATTACGGGAATGAAACATAGCTGTTTTGATCTATCATTAAACTGAATAGACTAGAATAAATTTGAGGGGCTGACTGGTCTCCCCTCTCCCTGTGGTGCTAATTATAGCGATAAGTGGGTGAAGGCAGGAGGGGGGGTATTTTGTTGCAATGAAATTCCACCCCTTGACTTGGTGACTTAAGGACAAATCTGATTAAGGTCATTCAGTGGTGAGCAGTGACTCAGTGGTTAGCACTGCTGCCTCCCAGCACAAGGGACTCCGGTTCGAATCCACCCTCGGGTGATTGTCTATTTGGGGGGGGGAGTTCAGGTTCACCCTGTGTCTGTGAGGTTTTCCTCCCACAGTCCAAGGGTGTGCAGATTAGGTGGATCGGCCGTGGGAAACTTGAGGGTCAGTGGAGGCTCAATGGGCTGAATGGTCTTTACCTGCACTGTAAGGATTCTATGAATTCACGCGCAGTTCTGGAATCCACATGAGATATATAAATGTGGTTAGAGTGGAGGGAGTGCAGAGAGGATGCTCCTGGAGCTGATATCCCCACCATAGCCCGCTCCAGATTGTCCAGGTATTTGGGGAAGGGCCCAGGGACCAGAGCTCCCTGAGTGAGGTGCAGCTTTTCTAACCCTGCAACATTTTACCGACAGCACCCAGGGGGTCAGAGGACCATGTGTAGGTAGTCATTTCTCATCAAAACGATCAGAGTGCCATTCGACATCTCCAGAGCAAGGGGGACATGAACTCAGGCCTTCTGGTTCAGAGGCAGGACAGTACCATCACATCACCAGAGCCTTAAACACAATTTATTCCATGGGAAAGTATCCAGTGAGCACATGGAACCACACTGGGTATGTGCTGAGCTCCATGCAGTAATGTGGGCGGCATTACTGCATGGCACAGTGGTCAGCACTGCTGCCTCACAGCGCCAGAGACCCGGGTTCAATTCCCGCCACAGGCGACTCACTGTGTGAAGCTTGCATATACTCCCCGTGTCTGCGTGGGTTTCCTCCCGGTGCTCCGGTTTCCTCCCACAGTTCAAAGATGTGCGGGTCAGGTGAATTGGTCATGCTAAATTGCCCCTAGTTAAAAGCAATGACTGCAGATGCTGGAAACCAGATTCTGGATAAGTGGTGCTGGAAGAGCACAGCAGTTCAGGCAGCATCCAACGAGCAGCTGCCCCTTGTGTTAGGTAAGGGGTATGGGTGGGTTGCGCTTCGGCGGGTTGGTGTGGACTTGTTGGGCCGAAGGGCCTGTTTCCACACTGTAAGTAATCTAATCTAATGTAATGAGACACTCAGTGTAGGGCAGCGACAGCTATCAATATCTCAGGTGTGTTGCGCCTGGCAGTTTCCTCCTCACTCTTTCTAACATTCTCACAATTCACCATGCTCTTCGATCTCAGAAAATGTCGGGATTGTTATTACAACCAGCACCAGGCTTTCTCATGTTAGTCCCCTGAGTCAGACATCCCTCTCAGAGGCATGAGCACCTCATCTAAACAGATACTTCAGTGCCCGTATCGAGGGAATACCCAGGGATGTGTACCTTCCAGGTGAGATCCCTAAAGGATGTCATGGCAATAATCCGAGGGGAAGGGAACTCCTCCTGGGACTAATATCAATCCCTCAGCTAACATCGCCAACAAATAATCTTGTCATTTAACATCATTTCTTTTTGTGGGATCCTGCTATACTCAATTTGATTAGTATATTTTCCAAATTGCATTTTCCATGCACCTCATTGGCTACTAACCACTCTTGAATGTTCTGAGGTGAAAGAAGGTGCTACGGAAATGCAAGCTCTATCGTCTGCCATTAAAAAGGGTGGGTGTGTTTTGCTGAACAGCTAATCCATGTCCACGTTAATCCCAGTGATTTGTCCCGTTAATGAAACAGTCTTGACCAACACGTTGACGAACAACATCAACATTCACATTGAACCTCAAAGCACCTGAATCTCAAATGACCTCAATTCGCAGCCAGGATTTGGAGGGGCCAGTGTTGGACTGGGATGTACAAAGTTAAAAATCACACAACACCAGGTTACAGTCCAACAGGTTTAATTGGAAGCACACTAGCTTTTGGAGCATCGCTCCTTCATCACAACTACCTGGTGAAGGAGCGTCACTCCGAAAGCTAGTGCTTCCAATTAAACCTGTTGGACTATAACCTGGTGTTGTGTGATTTTTAACTCAATCCGCGGTGTTGACAACAGCTTGACAAAGTGCCCTCAGAAATCTCCCAATAGGTTTCCAAAATCCTCCTCAAACCTTCAGCTGCAACAGAGCAGTAGAAGGCGATAGTCCCTCACAGAAGCACTCGGAATGCTCTCCTCGATCCACTAGGTTTCTGTTGAAGGGTGGCAATAGGTCAAACATTCACCACCCAAACTCCTTCTTAGTGAGCCCTCCATCGCTAACATAGATCCATGTCCTTGTTTATTTGGAGACAGACCCGAACTGATTCCATTTGACAGAAACATGAGCTGCCCTAAACAATCCAGACGGCTGAAGATGAGACAAAACACAAGTGGAAGGAGCTGGCTGTCACAAATAACACAAGATACTTTTTTCAAGACAGGAAGAAAGAGCAGCTAGGTTTTCACACACTTTCTCAATGGTATGTCCTTGATGTTTTCTGATCCACTGAGATCTGTAATTTCCATCTTAATGCTGCTGTGACGTGATTCTCAGTTGCGTTAGGGCTGAGTCCTGATTCAGACCAACTCCATCAATACAGTGCCTGAAATGTGACAAAGCATTTACCAATCACAGCTCAATTCATAACAGTTGAGAGGTGAGCAATACAGGGACGGTCTCGTGGGAAGTGTCAGTGATGCAGCAGGGCTGCAGATTAGATTACTTACAGTGTGGAAACAGGCCCTTCGGCCCAACAAGTCCACACCGACCCTCCGAAGCGCAACCCACCCATTCCCCTACATTTACCCCTTACCTACGGGCAATTTAGCATGGCCAATCCACTCTAACCTGCACATCTTTGGACTGTGGGAGGAAACCAGAGCACCCGGAGGAAACCCACGCAGACATGGGGAGAATGTGCAAACTTCACACAGTCAGTCCCTGAGGTGGGAATTGAACCCGGGTCCCTGGCGCTGTGAGGCAGCAGTGCTAACCACTGTGCCACCGTGCCGCCCAATGCTGGAGATCAGAGTCTAGATTAGAGAGGTGCTGGAAAAGCACAGCAGGTCATAACAAAAATTAACACCTGGGTTTGGATTGGACAATCAAGGGGAGGTTGGGTTAGTTTAGGTACAGGAGAAGCTACAATCAGGCCAAAGGGGAATCATTGAATGGTGGAACAGGCTTGAAGGGCTGAATGGTCTATTCCTGTTCCCAATCGCCAAATGAAACTTAGGAAAAGTTGTAGGCCATTCAACTTCCCTAGCCTGGATACTAGACCAAGGCCTGTCGACATGACAACGCCATCCAATCAGCTTTGTTTCTGCAGCCTTCAATATCTTAAAGCGGATGCGCGAGTGCCAGGCCGTGTACTCGGCAGCAACCTCCGCCAGGATCAACTGGGCCAAATGTTCCGGGCTACTGGTGGGTCCGTGGCGGGTGGACTCCCTGCCGGAGGAGTTTCGGGGGTTCAGCTGGAGTACCACCCATCTCCTCTACCTGGGGGTCTACCTCAGCCCAACTGAGGAATCCTGGCCGGCCAACTGGCAGGAACTGGAGGCCAAAGTCTCGGCTCACCTAGGCCGCTGGACAGGACTGCTCCGAGTGCTATCTTACAGGAGCCGAGTGCTGGTCATAAACCAGCTGGTGGCCGCCATGCTGTGGTACCGGCTGGTCACTTTGGTCCCTCCTCCTGGCTTTGTCGCTGACATCCAGAGAACGTTGGTCGACTTCTCCTGGGACATAAAAGATGCACTGGGTCGCTGCGCAGGTCCTGAGTCTCCCTATTGAGGAGGGCGGTCAGTCGCTGGTGTGCGTCCGCACCCAGGTCGCGACCTTCCGCCTTCAGACCTTGCAGCGATACCTTTACGTCGAGCCTCCTCCTCGGTGGTGCGCCCTGGCGACGTATTTTTTCCGCCAGGTGCGTAACCTCAACTACGACACGCAGCTCCTGTTCATCGACCGTGACGGTTTGGAGGTCGCCCTCAAGGTGCTGCCTGTCTTTTACCAGGACCTGATCACTGTCTGGAACATGGTCGAATCGCGTCGCGCCTACCCTCCGGCAGGAGTAGCGGCTGTCGTCAGGGAGCCGTTGCTCAGGAACCCGCATCTCCGTGCTCGCAGGTTCGAGTGGCTGTCGGAGGGGAGGGCCGTGGCGGTGATGGTGACCAGGGTCAGGGACGTGCTGGGTGCCGGGGGCCTGGGCTGGACGTTGCCGCAACACATAGCGAGCAGGGCAGCGGTAGACGTCCGGTACATGGCCACCGGCATCCGACGCCTTAAAACGGCGGTGCTCGGACCCGACGTAGTGCACCAGTTGGAGGACGCTCAGGTGTGCGGTGGGATCCCATCCGCGCTCACCCCTGCCCGGATGGAATTTCACATTGGCCCCAGGGTCCCGTACTTCCCGCGGGAGCCTGTGCCCCACAACCTGAGCCCGCTCCCAGAATTTTAATTTTGTTTCCTTTCAGGGGGTGAAAAAGCGGGCCCTGTACCGACTGCTGCTGCACACCGTCCACCTCTTCTCCCTCATCCACCGCCCGGACACGCCCTGGCGTGTCCATTTGCCACCGGGCGGTGGGGATCCCCAGTGGAGGGCCCTCTACGCAGGAGTCCTCCCCCTTTCTCTCGGGGATCTGGGGTGGAGGGTGCTGCACGCAGCAGTCCCCTGCAACCGCAGATTGCGGTGGTTCACGGACTCCCAGCCCAACTGCTTGTTCTGTGGTGCTGTGGAGTCTGTGGACCATGTGTATATTGGGTGTGGGCATTTGCACTCCATTTTTGATTTTCTGGAAAACCTCCTCTTCTGCTTTTGGTTGCACTTCAGTCCCACGCTCCTGATCTTCGGGCACCCGGTGCGGAGGAGGGAGGGCAGGTCTGAAGACCTTCTCGTGGGTCTGCTCCTGGGTCTGGCCAAACTGGCCATAAACAGGTCCAGGCAGCGTGCCGTGGAGGGGCTCGTTAGGGCCGACTGCCTGCCCCTCTTCCGCGGTTACGTTAGGGCCCGGGTGTCTCTGGAGAAGGAGCACACGGTGTCCACCAACACCCTGGAGTTGTTCAGGGAGAGGTGGGCGCCACAGGGAGTGGAGTGCATCATTTTCCCCTCCAACGCTATTTTGATTTAGTCCCTGCCCTCCCCTTCACTGTTTGATCACACAGCATTGCCCTTTGATGTGAAGGGCACTGCTTGTCACTGGCCACTCGGGTGTTTCCTTTCTTCCTGGTGGTGGAAACTGAATAAAGATTCGTACACTTTGTGTCTCTCACTGCGTCTCACACCTGCACACACACACCATGGGTGCTGGGGAAAAATAAGCACTACCGCAGTTAGGCAGGAGTGTGGGAAAAGAAAAAAAAATCTTAAAGCTGTAAATAATCTGTCAATCTCAGCGCTGAGATTTTAAAACAGCCTCTCAACCTGTAACAGACATTTGTGAAAATTTCAGAGCTTCACTCTGCATTGTGTGAAGGGACACAGACTGACATTCCCCTAAATCAGATTAACAAACTCTTGAATGAAGGAAATCAAATATTCAAAATGTCAAGGGTAAGGAGAGAGAATCTGTCCATCCCACTGACAGTGAGGAGAGAGTGTCCGTCCATCTCAGTGAGGATGAAGGAGAGAGTGTCCATCCATCCCACTGAGAGTGAGGAGCGAGTGTCCGTCCATCCCACTGAGGGTGAGGAGCGGGTTACTGTCCATCTCACTGAGGGTGAGGAGCGAGTGTCCGTCCATCTCAGTGAGGGTGAAGGAGAGAGTGTCCATCCATCCCACTGAGAGTGAGGAGCGAGTGTCCGTCCATCCCACTGAGGGTGAGGAGCGGGTTACTGTCCATCTCACTGAGGGTGAGGAGCGAGTGTCCGTCCATCCCACTGAGGGTGAGGAGCGAGTGTCCGTCCATCTCACTGAGGGTGAGGAGCGAGTGTCCGTCCATCTCACTGAGGGTGAGGAGCGAGTGTCCATCCATCTCACTGAGCGTGAGTAGAGTACGTCCATCCATCTCACTGTTCTGGGAGCGTTTGATGGGGGACTGTGTAGAGAGAGCTTTACTCTGTATCTAACCCCGTGCTGTCCCTGTCCTGGGAGTGTTTGATGGGGACAGTGTAGGGAGAGCTTTACTCTGTATCTAACCCTGTGCTGTCCCTGACTAGGGCGTATTTGATGGTGGACAGTGTAGAGGGTGCTTTACTCTGTATCTAACCCTGTGCTGTCCCTATCCTGGGAGTGTTTCATGGGGATGGTGTAGAGAGAGCTTTACTCTGTATCTAACCCCGTGCTGTGCCTGTTCTGGGAGTGTTTGATGGGGATGGTATAGAGAAAGCTTTACTCTGTATCTAACCTCGTGCTGTCCCTGTCCTGGGGAGTGTTTGATGGGGACAGTGTCGAGAGGGCATTACTCTGTATCTAACCCCGTGCTGTCCCTATCTTGGGAGTGTTTGATGGGGGACAGTGTAGAGGAAGCTTTCCTCTGTATCTAACCCCGTGCTGTCCCTATCTTGGGAGTGTTTGATGGGGGACAGTGTAGAGGAAGCTTTCCTCTGTATCTAACCCCGTGCTGTCCCTATCTTGGGAGTGTTTGATGGGGGACAGTGTAGAGGAAGCTTTCCTCTGTATCTAACCCCGTGCTGTCCCTATCTTGGGAGTGTTTGATGGGGGACAGTGTAGAGGAAGCTTTCCTCTGTATCTAACCCCGTGCTGTCCCTATCTTGGGAGTGTTTGATGGGGGACAGTGTAGAGGAAGCTTTCCTCTGTATCTAACCCCGTGCTGTCCCTATCTTGGGAGTGTTTGATGGGGGACAGTGTAGAGGGAGCTTTACTCTGTATCTAACCCTGTGCTGTCCCTGTCCTGGGAGTGTTTGATGGGGGACAGTGTTGAAAGACATTCACTTTCTGTTTTAAAGTGTAGAGGGAGCTGCACTGTGCTCAGGTTGAAGTGCGAGTGTAGAATCTGATACGGGACGAATTCCTTTGACCAGGTCAAAATTCCCTCACTCCAATGAAGCAGAAAAATCACAGAGCAGTTGGAAACGGAAGGAAGAAGGCATTTGCCGAGGCAATTTCTCGAGCCAGGTGCCACCTGTGGAAACACATTGACTCGAAAGAGTTCCACCTCCCCCAGAAACCTAAACTCCAGCATGAGCAGAAGTAAAGCATTTCTGTGTTAGTTCCTTCCTCAGAGATATTAATGCGGGAAATTGGCTAAATTATCCAGAGGAATTGAAAAGGAGAGATGATGATCATTGAAAATCTTTTCTTTGCAGCCAGTTGAGCAGACGTTTAGACGTTAATAAGCTTCTGCGATAGAATGAATTGCATTTCAATTGTTCCTGTGTCACCTCCTTACTGAGATTTTGATTAAATTTGATATGGAGATTTCAACAAGAGACATTGAGTTGTTTTTGGAAAGCTGTTGACCTGCATCATGCATCTTTACTTAATATAAAAGAATTGTGTGAATAGCTGTGGGAGTAAATGCTGCAAGTCATTGACAAAGACGTTTGCTGTGTTATACTGCAGTTGGCGATAATACTGGACAAGACCCAAATCTCAGAGTGAAATCTGGCCTGATAGACCATATGTTTTATTGTTGCCACTTGGTGACTGAAGTTACAGGCACAAGGCTATGAATGTATCTTTAACAACAAGCACCATAATATTATTATACAAATGAAAATAAAAAGAAACAAGTTACATATTGGCGCAACATCCAAAGGCATCCATTGTCTCCACCACTGATGCTGTAGCAGCAGGGTGTGTTATCTACAAGATACACTGCAGAAAGTACCAAGCCAGCACCTTCCAAACCCATGCCCACTTCCATCTAGAAGGACAAGGGTAGCAGATACATGGGAACACCACCCCCTGCAAGTTCCCCTCCAAGTCCCTCACCATCCTGACTTGGAAATATGTCACCGTTCCTTCAGTGTCACTGGGTCAAAATCCTGGAATTCCCTCCCTAAGGGCATTGTGGGTCCACCCACAGCACATGGACTGCAGAGGTTCAAGAAGGCAGCTCACCCCCACCTTCTCAAGGGGCAACTAGGGACAGGGCAATAAATACTGGGCCAGCCAGTGACACTCACATCCTACAAATGAATAAATTAAAAAATTATAAAGACAAAGCTAAAAAATATAAATTTGAAAGATTTTATAATTAATCAGTGAAGAGAAAGATTTAACTCTTGTTTTTTTTCCCAACAATATCCTGTACAGCCACTCAACCCCAATGAAGTATTACTCCTGTCATTACATTTAGATTTCTTATCCATTTCAGAATTGGTCAAACCCTTGCCTTTGTTTTGCACTTGATGTGATTCTATCCATTCCTCCCTGAGACACACAGACTGGTTAAATTCACTGAGTTTTCTCTGACTTTGAACATTTTTGTGGTGCTAAATACCGAAGATGCTGGAATGGGTTTTCTCTTCTGGTGCCTGGCCTCTCTTCCTGTCCTTTGAGAAATCTTCAGCAATGATCACACCAGGTGACCTAACCAGTTACTGATCTCAATGATCTCACCAGGTAACCTAACCAGTTACTGATCTCAATGATCACACCAGGTAACCTAACCAGTTACTGATCTCATTGATTACACCAGGTAACCTAACCAGGTACTTAGCTGAAGTCACACGACTTCTTGGAAATTTTATTTCGACCCACTGCTGGAAAAGGGGAGTTCCTCACCCTCAAAAAAAAGTTACCTTCACGGAAACTGAAAACCAAAACCAATACATCTTTACTTGCAAACCCAAGTTCCTAAAGAATGTTATATTATAAACTTTTATCACAACTCCGGTTCAAATAGAGCAAAAGAGAGACCCTGCACCCAGCTGACATCAGCAGCAGGTCCAATTATACACTTGGTAATAACCAGTGTTCCTTCAGAGGTGACTGGAGTAGGAGTGAGTTCTACATAGTCATGAGTCAGGTAGCATTGAAATAGACCCGTCAATCCAACCAGAACATAATCCGAAACTAAACCCCTCCCACCTGCCTCTCCTGGCTCTCTAACCCTTTTCTATGCATGCACTTATCTAAATGCCTTGAAACTGTACCCGCATCCATCACTTCCTCAGGAAGCTCATTCCACACAGGAACCACCCTCTGTGTAAAAACCTTTCCCCTTGTGTCTTTTTTAAGTCTCTCCCCTCTCACCTTAAATATGAAAATCTTCCATCCTAGGGGAAAAAACAACTACCATTAACTCTATCTATGCCCCTCGTGATTTTATAAACTACCTGAAGTCTTTTTTAAGAGATTAGAGATTACTTAGAGATTAGAGATTTAGAGATTACTTACAGTGCGGAAACAGGCCCTTCGGCCCAACAAGTCCACACTGACCCTCCAAAGAGCAACCCACCCAGAGCCATTCCCCTAACACTACGGGCAATTTACCCCTTCACCTCACATTATGGGCAATTTAGAGATAGTAAGTCTTGTAAGTGAGCAGGTTTTATCAAACAGCACATTAGACAGAGAGTGGTAGATTACCTGCAGATCAATAGAGCCACTCTCCAAATCCATGCAATTGGACTTGGGAATGGGGACATGTCAGGTCCAGTATCCAGGACTTCAGGTGACCAACTCTGGGCCTCTGTACTCAACTGGGGAGGCAAAACTAGGTACCGGTCAGGGGAGGGGTATGGAACCAGGAGCTGTGCTGGGATTGGTGATTCCTGGATATCAGCATGGCCTAGCTGCTGCTGCATGTGCCGGGTTGTTGTACTCACAGTATAGGCATGCTTCCTTTACCCTGCAGTTCCTGAGTTCAAACCTGAGAAGCCCTCCTTCCCCAGAACATTGGGAGCACCTTCAGCTGCTGTGCTTCAATGCAGCTTTCCAGTAGAAACACAGGGCAGCATCCCCATCGATATTTTAGATTAGATTAGATTAGATTAGATTACTTACAGTGTGGAAACAGGCCCTTCGGCCCAACAAGTCCACACCGACCCGCCGAAGCACAACCCACCCATACCTCTACATTTACACCTTACCTAACACTACGGGCAATTTAGCATGGCCAATTCACCTAACCCACACATCTTTGGACTGTGAGAGGAAACCGGAGCATCTGGAGGAAACCCACGCAGACACGAGGAGAACGTGCAAACTCCACACAGTCAGTCGCCCGAGTCGGGAATTGAACCCGGGTCTCAGGCGCTGTGAGGCAACAGTGCTAACCACTGTGCCACCGTGCCGCCCACAAAGCATGAAAACGAATTCAAGGAAATCCCATCTTTTGGAAGTTTGTATCTTTTTATTCTTGTATTTTTCAACTGTAAATGATGGGAGAAAAGAACAGGACTAAAGCCCATGGATTTCTGGAGGATTGCATTACAGTAGCCTGACCATCATTGTGAACTGTGTTTACACAGCTGTAGCTGACAGCAGTGTTGCTGACGACCTGGATCCGAGCTGGTTAGTTACAGATGGAGCTGTGGTTCACCACAAGAAGCTGATTGGTTTGTGGAATATCAATGACAAACGATTTTTGCCAACACTCATGTGAATGGCCCTTAGGTATTGGAATGGCTTGGGGGTGGGAACAAGATGTAGAGAAGCAATCAGGCCTCTTCCAGCCTGGAACTCACTGTGGGAGACAGCATCTTCAGAAACTGTGTCCCAGTGAGAGTCAGCACCTTCAGGAACTGTATCCCAGTGAGAGACAGCCCCTTCAGGAACTGTATCCCAGTGAGAGACAGCCCCTTCAGGAACTGTATCCCAGTGAGAGTCAGCCCCTTCAGGAACTGTATCCCAGTGAGAGACAGCCCCTTCAGGAACTGTATCCCAGTGAGAGACAGCACCTTCAGGAACTATATCCCAGTGAGAGTCAGCCCCTTCAGGAACTGTATCCCAGTGAGAGACAGCACCTTCAGGAACTGTATCCCAGTGAGAGACAGCACCTTCAGGAACTATATCCCAGTGAGAGTCAGCACCTTCAGGAACTGTATCCCAGTGAGAGTCAGCCCCTTCAGGAACTGTATCCCAGTGAGAGTCAGCCCCTTCAGGAACTGTATCCCAGTGAGAGACAGCACCTTCAGGAACTGTGTCCCAGTGAGAGACAGCACCTGCAGGAATCTGGAGGGTAAAATGTTGCGAGATTGATTGTTGGCGAAATGGAGCTGATGTGTATGAAATGTAATAAGAAAGTGAAGCTTGTGGAGAATGCCTTGCTATCAGACTGACAGCACAGACAGAAACTCTTTTCGGTGATCGATTTTGAAGCATGTGCTATTGAGGAGAGTCAGTGTTTACATTGTTTTGCTTTCCAAGGCCGGTATTTGTCATTGCCGAGCTAGTGTTCCCGGAAAAGATGTGCTGTGTCTTCCTTTGGAATAATTGTTTCTGATGTGCTGCATATGGAGCCTGTATTCCTGCATGGGTCACTGAGCTTCTGAAATCTTTCTCTGTTTCTTGTCTGACAACAGCCATTTCATCATCCATCAGCTGCTTTTGCTGGAGAATGCTTCAGCTGCAAGATATCGTCATTCATCAGACACCGGTTTATCAATAAAGGCACGGGGTGTTGTTCTCGCATTCATTCATCAAACTCCTCAAATGACCAAAGGCAATGTCATTCAGAACAGGCCATTTCCACACCACTGTTAGGGACAGTAATCTGATCATCATCCTCATACTGGGTATGGTAGGACAGTGAGTTATAGACTCATAGAGATATACAACATGGAAAACAGATCCTTCACTCCAACTCCCCCATGCCAAACAGATATCCTAAATTAATCTCGTCCCTTTAGCCAGCACTTGGCCCATATCCCTCCAAACCCTTCCTGTTCATATACCCATCCAGATGCCTTTTAAATGTTGCAATTGTACCAGCCTCCACCACTTCCTCTGGCAGCTCATTCCATACACGTACCACCCTCTGCATGAAAAATTTGCCCCTTAGGTCTCTTTTAAGTCTTTCCCCTCTCACATTAAACCTATGCCCACTAGTTTTCTGGACTCCCCCAGCCTAGGATAAACACCTTGTCGATTAATCCTATCCATGCCCCTCATGATTTTATAAACTTCTATAAGGTCACCCCTCAGCCTCCAACAATCCAGGGAAAACAGCCCCAGCCTATTCAGCCTCTCCCTATAGCTCAAACCCTCCAACCCTGGCAACATCTTTGTAAATCTTTTCTGAACCCCTTCAAATTTCATTACAGCCTTCCCATAGCAGGGAGACCAGAATATCAGGTTTGACTCTGAGCTGTTTCCCTCTCTCTGCCTTTTCTTGCCCTCCAGTTAAGGAGGTAGGATTAAAGTCTCTTGCTCTCTCTGCATCTGTGCCTGAATGACTCAATCCCAGGTGATCGTGCAGTGGCTCAGTATTGCTCCCTTTGATCTCCCAGCAATGCCTCTCTGTGTGTCAGCACACAGGATGCTAATTCCCAGAGAGTGCTCAATCATCAGAGACAGCCAGGCACCTGGGCTGAGGGTGGCATCAACTCACCTGGCTCCTTGGCCCACACCTTTCCACCAATGTGGGCACGGAGGGAGTATGGGAGACAGACACTGGACAACTCTGGGAGGACCCCAACCTTCCCATAGCTGGTCATGGTAACACAGTGCCTTGCTCACACACCCAGGGTCTGCCCTCGGCATGCTGCAGTGTTCCAGGGAATCCCAGCACAAACTGCTGGAATAACATCTCATCTTCAGACTAGGCTGTTTCCAGCCTTCTGGACACAACATTGAGTTCAACACCTTCAGATTGTGAAGCCATTCCTTTCCTTTCCTTTCCTGTAGCTTTGCTTGTTACACTCTGTCACTCTCTCTCTCCCCTTCCCTAATTCCAGTGGGGACAGTCTGATCTTCCTAGTCTGGTGGTTAGACACACCGTTGTTCTGCCATTCCCACATTCCAATCGCTTAATCTGAACTCTCAATGTCCTTTCTCCCCCAGTATTCCACACCTCATCATCCCACATACCCTCCTCCTCAACTACAATATAAAAACTGCCCCACCACACCACACTTCACTTCAGAGCTGATGAATATTCATCTAGTTAGCTTGCTCTCTCTCTCCATGGACGCTGCCTGACTCATCGTCATCTCCAGCATTTATTGTTTTCAGTACAGATTCCAGCGGCTGCACTAATTTGCTCCTACAATTCTTTTCCCTATTCATTAAGGGCTGGGTAAATACTCCATCCACCCATTTTCCCACTGAGGATAAGTGGGCAGGATCAGTGTTCATTAACAAATACATCTCAGGGTGTTGTTGATCATTAATTGTGTTTAATTATAGACAAATGGTGAGTATTCATTGAGCAGATACAAGAATCCTTGTCTGAACTGACGTATGGTCAAGTCAGGAGGTGTATGCTTATAACGTTCCATACTATAAATAAATATAAAACGGAAACAGCAATTGCCTTCAGCCCCCTTCACCAGCTCACTTTCTCCAGTGTAACACTGCTTCTAACAGTCTTTATTCTAGAGTTTACAATAGGGTGATGCCTTGATGGAAACATAATGGGGCTTGAATTGTCTAAATTCTCATTTCTTGGCAATACTGAAACGGAGTGATTTTCACTCCCAGCAGTCAGGGACAGAGTGAGGGCTTTGGGAAGCAGCAGGATAATCGCCCATGCCCATGCCCATGCCCATGCCCAACTCTGCTCTCTGCTGAACCCAGTGAAGATTCATACAGAGAGAGGGAGATGAGTAAGCCACTACTGACTTCCCAGGGTGGGAAATTAAAATTGATTGTGAGCGGGAAAGAGATGGGGTGTTTGGTGACGTAGTGTAAAGATAACAATCTCTCCATCAACCTCAGCAAAACGAAGGAGCTGGTCATTGACTTCAGAGAACAGAGTGGAGGGCATGTCCTGTCTGCAGTGGAGATGGTCGAGAGGGTCAGGTTCCTGTGAGTGGCGATCACCGACAGTCTGTCCTGGTCCACCCAAGTTGGCACTCTGGTCAAGAAAGCATAACAACGTCTCTACCTCCTCAGGAGGTTAGGGAAATTCAGCATATCCACAAGGACTCTGGCCAGTTTTTGTCGATGCACCATAGACAGCATCTGATCTGGGTGCACCACAGCTCAGTACGGCAACTGCTCTGCCCAGGACCATGAGAAACTGCAGAGAGTTGTGAACACAGCCCAGTCCCTCACACAAACCAACCTTCCATCCATTGGCTCCGTCTACACTTCCCACTGCCTCAGGGAAGCAACCGACATCATCACAGAGCCCTCCCACCCCGGTATACTCCCTTCCAATCCCTCTTCCATTCAACAGATTCAAGAACAGCTTCTTCCCTGCTGTTTGCAGACTTTTGAATGGACTTCTCAAATGTTAATATTGATCTCTCTCTCTCTCTCTCTCTCTGCACCTTCTCAGTGGCTGTAACACTGTATCCTGCCCTCCGTCCTGCTACCCCGCTGTACTTTGTGTGGTACACCCTGCCAAAGAGCTCACTGCATCTCGGTCCATCTGACAACAATCAATGAAATCAAGTCAAAAGCAGATGCCAGGAATCCTCACAATGTCGATAAGAGATGCTTCGATCATCCTCATGAACCATTTACAGAAGAAAACCATTACCTGTTGCTGTACCTGTCTGTCACTCCAGTCTGCTTGTTCCTTCTCCACACCTGAGGCTTCTCTGTTTCCTCAGGCACTGCTGGTTAAATCTCTGCCAGGCAGTTGGCATCTTTTGCAGTCCTTTGTGAGGTTTCATATTTTTTGTATAATGTTCAATTAATTCCAAGACAAACATTGAGGGTGTTAAAACAATCAGGAAACCAAGCATCAGCATCAGCAAGGTAACACCCCCTTACCCTTTCCAAATATTAAACTGTTCATTACAGCTTGGTAGGGTCTGCATTGACATGCACACAGGGAACGTGGCACTGTGCACACTGCAAAAATGCCAAACACAAGACGCAAGAGGGTCGGTATAAATTTGCATCAGTTCCAGTTTTAATTTGCAACCAGGAGGTGCCTGTGGACAGAGTGAGAAAAGATTTCAGCTTCCGGATTGAACACTTAGGAGATCACGGCTTCACATCTAAAAGGACAGCCAAAGGAAAACAAAAATGGTTAAAATGTCACAGGCAATTTGCTGGAAAGCTTTGCTGGGGAACGGTGTCCTAAGTATGAGAAAGGTCCCGAGCTATTAAGGCGACAAAAGGTACATTGGCCTTTAGTTCAAGGGGATATGAGTATAGGAATAAAGATGACTTATAGAGAGCCTTGGTGAGACTGAATTTGGACTATTATTTGCAGTTTTGCTCTCCTTATGAAAAGGTATACTTGCCGTAGAGGCAATACAATAAACTCCTGTCAATCTAATTCCTGGGGTAAAGGGATGTCCTGTAAAGAAATGTGAAATAGACTTACACCTATATTCTCTGGAGGTTAAAAGAATGGGGGCTGCTCTTATACAAACAAGATTCTTCTGCAATTGACAGGATTGATGCAAGGTTGATGGGGAATCTAAGACCAGGGGGCACAGTCTCAAAATCAGGGACAAACTGTTCAGGGTGCAATGAGGAAGAGGTTCTTCCCTCAGGGGGTCGGGACATCTTTAGAATTGTCTACCCCAGATGGCTGCGGAGATTGAGTTATCAGGTGAAATCAAAAGATTTCTAAATCAAAAGCAGACCAGGGTTATGGGGCTAATGAAGGAAAACAGGGAAGCAGAGGATCAGCCACTGTAGAGCTAACTTACCTCCTCCTGCACCCGTTTCTCATGGATCCACTGCATTGGCAGAGCCAAGCTCGAGTAACAGGGTACGCCCAGGTGAGGGTTAGAGATCCACCATCCAAGTGATCTATTGGGATCCCCTCTTCCCTGCTGTGGATATTGAGTGAGGATGGACACTAGATTCGGGTGTGCATTGTCCACAGTTGACTGTCCTGCCCCCACGCACATCTAACATGGAGCCATTGGAGAATGTCCCCAACAAGATAGGCAGCAACTTGAAGAGAAAATACTCCATGGATGGAGGTTAGAGAAAGGATGACTCTGGAACGGCCTGTGGTGCTACCCTGGGACTTCCTTGAGGTGCCTGGTCTAGACCTACTTGAGATGTAAGCTCCTGGGTTAAGAACAAGCAATGCTGGAGGAACTCAGCAGGTATCTGGGGAGAGCTTTCTCACCTAAACCTGATGAGTTTTTCCAGATATTTTTGTTCTGATTTCAGATTTCCAGCATAAGCAGTATTTTCCTTTTGGAATTGTGTGGGGGATTTCAAGCCAAAGGCCAGGAATCCAGAAGGGACTTCCTGAAAAGCCTGTGATAGATGCACTGTCAAAGCAAGTGGCAGAATGGGGACAGATTGAGTGTAAGGCGTTAGTGCCCATGGCTAGGACAGCAGCTATGACTGTTCCTCATTTGTCCTGAGCACAGAACCTGACATGTGAAGTGGTCAAGGTTGCTGATGACCTAGAGAACAGGGTGGAAGCAGCTCGGAAACAATGGGCAGGAGATGACAGGGAGGCAAACCCTCACTGTTAGCTGCAGAAAGGAGCAAGATGTGTATTCTGTGAGATGTGGGGAAATGGCTCGACATCATTGAAGTTAGAGGAGAAGCAAGAGCCCAGGCTGGACGCTGCCAACAATTACAAAGCGACACACAACAATGCAAACTCAGCACTAAAGTGCATCATGAAACCACAGGTCTAACTCAGAGAAGGTCATCAGTCAATCTGTTTCAGAGTCTGGTTAGGCTCCAGGGAGAAAATCACATGCAGTTCTGCTTATGAAGTAATGACATTCAAGAACTGGGGGGAACAGAGAGGCTGGGTGCAGTGTCCGTGAGGTGAATAATGAGGGTGTAGACCCGAATAGGACAATAGAGATGGCAAGACTTGAGCTTATGCAAGTACATGGCATTTAAAGATACGAGAATAGTAAATTAGGGACATGCCTTTACATCAAAACTCCAAGGATAGGGCAGTAAAACACAGGCTCCAGGCTGTAACATAGGACATTTCAGAATGGAGACTTGAATGCTCCCGATGAGAATAGAGAGATGGGCCCAATGTCCAAAGTGAGGTATCATTTTAAAAACCAATTGGAAAATGGAGGGTCTTTCTGAATGGATGGGATGACTCCCCCAGCTATAATTCCCTTGAGATTTCCAGGTCTGGAGAGGAAGGGAGTGGTCCAGACAGGTTGTACTGGGACAACATTTGAGGACACTAATGAATCACTTTCTTGTCCAAATAAAGTAAACATCAGACAATTCCTCCTCCAGGATTAAGAACCTGCTGCTTTTCCCCTCTTCCTCCTGTTCACTGTGGCATGTCCATATCAACACAGCCAGGCCACAGGAAATAGCATTTACTCAGCGTCACTGTGAAAAAGCAGTGGATTAGAAATGTTCATAACAGTTCAAGATAAGAGAAAGCAAATGACAAATCTACCTTTTGTTTGATTTATCCTTTGCTAGAAAGGCCTGAGGGTAAGCAATCAGAATTGTTCATTGAAATGTATTTGCTTCTGCCTCATTCTGATGTTCATACGGTCATAGAGATGTACGACATGGAACAGACTCTTCAGTCCAACTCGTCCATGCTGATCAATATATCCTAAATTAATCTAGTCCTATTAGCCAGCACCCGACCCATATTCCTGTAAACCCTTCCTATTCATATACCCATCCAGATGCCTTTTAAATGTTCCAATCGTACCAGCCTCCACCACATCCTCTGGCAGCTCATTTCATACACACACCACCCTCAGCGTGAAAAGGTTGCCCCATAGGTCTCTTTTATATCTTTCCCCTCTCACCCTAAACCTATGCCCTCTGGTTCTGGACTCCCCCCACTCCAGAGAAAAGACAATGACTATTTATTCTGTCCATATTCCTCATGATTTTGAAAACCTCTATAAGGTCACCCCTCAGCCTCCGACACTCCAGGGAAAACAGCCCCAGCCTGTTCAGCCTCTCCCTGTAGCTCAGATCCTCCAGCCCTGGCAACATCCTTGTAAATCTTTTCTGAACCCTTTCAAGTTTCATGACATCTTTCCGATAGGAAGGAGACCAGAATTGAATGCAGTATTCCAAAAGTGGCCTCACCAATGCCCTGTCCAGCGAAATCTGGAAAATGGTTAACACTTTGTGATTTCTGTCCCGAGAGGTCTGCCCAGGTATTTCAGTTGTTCTGAGTGAGGGAGTGCCCCATTGCTTTTGTCTACAATACCACAGGTCATGGCACAAAACAGAAATACATCTTCCAGATGGCCATGTGAATAATTCATTTGTATCAGTTGTTATACAAAAACAATTAATCAGAAAATTTAATAAACATAATTATGGTTTCATTATCAAAGAAACCTAATTTGTTGAAATGTAATAATTAGTTAACATGCAGTTAATGGGATATCCCTTCAATCACTATTTTTAAAAAAACTGTTTGGGTTTAACCTTGAACTGAGGTAGAGGCCGTTCTTCTAAAAAAATGGGAGTGATCAGCTGGGCCACTTGTCCCTAGTAAGCCTTTCTCCAACTCAGCGTATTGTTTGTATTCTTCCCTCCAGACAAAACAAAGACTGCTCCAAACCAGGGGCCATTCAAACTGTCCTTACAGAGCTCACAGAAAAGGCAAGCAGTTATCGCCAGTCCATGTGGTTCCATGAAGCCTTGTTCACAAAACATTGCAATGACCACAGTGGACCTTCAATGACCTCTTTTATAGAAAACACTCCAGCAATGTTCACAAAACATGAAATAAATCCCCTTTTCCACAATCCTTGAAATGAAAAGGCCTCCCAGCAATGTGAATTGTGAAGGGTCTCTGTAATCGAAGGAGTGAAGTCTGTGATACACTCTTCACAACGGCTGCAGGATAATCCTAACGTGATGCAGAACAAAAGAAAACAACAAAGACAGCTCACAGCCCGATATTGTGGATTTGAATAGACTGCAAGCTGGCCTTGTATATCATATCCCTACTTCAGATCCTAAGGCATACCATACAAAAAAAAACATGGTGATGCAGTCAGTTGCTGTAGATACAACAGCTTGCATTTAAATAGCACCCTCCGCGTCAACATGTGTTTGCCTTGAGCTTTTTAAACCATAAACCAAGCCAATGCACTGTACACAGAGTGTTCAAGCAACATTTGACAAAAGCCACATAAAATCAGACATTTGGACAGAGTGCTCAGACGCAGGAATGTTTTGGAGAAGGGAGAGGTAGGGAGGGGATGTGAGGAAATCCCAGCTGCTGGTGCCCAAGCAACTGCTGTCAATGAGAATTCAGAGAGAATTAAACAGAAAGTCATAATCAGGAGGAGATATTGAAAGTTACTGTAATGAGCAGAAATGTTTACACTGGCGATGCGTTGAGATGGAGATTTGGAAATTGCCTTTGATAAGAAACCATAAGCTCCTGGCTTGTTTATATGACATTCTTGGGTTTTTTTTTACTTTAACAAAGTGTTCACCCCATTTAAAATAACCAGGAGTAAAGAATTGAGATAATTGTGTTCAGTCAGCAGAATACTCAATAGTAACATCTCAGCTAAACAAAATGTACAGAAGTATAACAAGAAACAAATTGGAACAAGAGTCAAAAATAAGTATAAAATTCTGATATTCCTGGCAGGGTTTTACAGTCAATGAAATAGCAGCAAATCTAAGAGCTCATTTGGTTCAGTGGTAATGTCCGTACCTCTAGGCCAGGAGACCAGGTTTAAGTCCTTGCCCTGGAGATGTGTCAGAGCATGTCTGAACAGGTTAATTAGGAAAAAAAACTAAACTGCTGACATTAGGTTATCACAAATGACTGAAACCATGGCAACTGCCCCAGTAGGGTCCATCCACTCAAGAATCAATCATTGGATCAGACTGTTTATATATAAGTTTATTTTTTTAAATCGATTTGAAATTATGCTCAATAAAAAAAAACTCAATGGGAACAAAGTTCTCACCCTTCGAAGGTACATCACATCATGGTGTATGTTCTCCATCCAGCAAGATCATCACAGATTCTGAGGACACATACTGACAGGGTCTTCCATAAGAGATAGTTGCTCACCACAATCCCATCGACTTAGGACAGGAACAGTAGAGAAGAATGTCTCCCTACTCTCACAACCAACGTTCATGTCTCAGCCAAAACCAAACCCAACTTGTCCTCCATCTCAATCCCCTTTTACAATGGGATCTTACTGTGTACAATGTTCACATGTCTCTGTAAACACAGCCACTGCAAAGAATTTTCTTCACGTGGTCTGCTCTCTGAGATACCAGAGAGTCGAGTCTCGATAAACAACTGAATTCATGAAGAACTTTCCCTCCCAGATTGAGGGAGTGCTGGGCACAGCATTTTGCAACTAATTCAATTTGGGTCAGAGATGCCTTTCTCACCAATTATTAAGGAATACAATGGAAAGATCTTGCATTTGTATAACACCCTTAAGAACACCAGATAGTTAAAAATATCTTACAGCCAATAAAGCACATAATGTCACTGCTGTGATAGTGAAAAAAACAGTGACCAGTTTGTGCACAGTAAATTCTCACCAACAACACATGATAATGGTCAGAGTATCTGCCCTATAGGTATATGAGAGATTAGCTTCGGCCTGGATTTGCTATGTACTGGCTGGGCGAAGGGGAAGTTGTTAGGTAGCACCACGTGAACATTACCTTTCCTTATGTAAGACAGATATTCCCCCAGGCTGTTCCCATCCCTCTATCTATTAGGGGGAGGGAAGTGACCAGGAGGACAGCAGTGAGTGCAGGACTGGCACCAATCTCCCTCTGCGTACATTTCAACCTGATGCTGTAGGGAACCAGGCGAAAGTGAGGACTGCAGATGCTGGGGCTCAGAGTCGAGAACGTGGTGCTGGAAAAGCACAGCCGGGTCAGGCAGCATCCAAGCAAGAGATTATGCCCGAAATGTCAATTCTCCTACTCCTTGGATGCTGCCTGACCTACTGTACTTTTCCAGCACCATGCTCTCAATGCTGTAGGGATGTAGCATTGAGGAGGATGAAACTCTGCTTTGCAAGAAGCTGTATCCTGGGGCGTTCCTGTGTTTAATGGAAAAGGCACAGTCTCCCGACCAGAGTGAAAATGAGAGGATCCTTGACATGATACTGCTAAATGTAAGGGGCTGAAAATACAACAGTTATCTACTGTTTTTCTTTGGAAGTCAGTAACGTAACTGCTCAAAACTCATAGGTCAGCCTGACATAGCAGGATTCAGACTTTCTTTGGGCTGAAGAGGCTAAACAGGAAAATACACCCAAAGCCGAGCTCATTATCTAATGTGTGGCACCATCGCCACTCTCTCAGATGCCACCTGTCAGCTTATCATTGTCATAGAATCCCTACAGTGGAGAAAGAGACCTTTCAGCCCATCGAGTCTGCACTGAGCCTTCAAAGAGCATCCCACCCAATCCCCATAACCACGCATTCCCCATGGCCAATCCACCTAAACTGTACATCTCCGGACTGTGGGAGGAAACCGGAGCACCTGGAGGAAACCCATACAGACATGGGGAGAGTGTGCAAACTCCACACAGACAGTCGGCTGAGGCTGGAATTGAACCCAGGTCCCTGGCGCTGTGAGGCAGCGGTGATAACCACTGAGTCTTTTCTTGCTTCTGTTCTGATTTGATCTGTCTGTCCCTAAAGATCCTCACCTGCATCAGCTAATGCTCTCACAGATACTGCAGAATCCACACCTCAATCACTGGCAGCACTAACATGTGCTCACCAGGTCAAGGCAGCTTCAGGCTGTCTCCCACTGTCCGTGGTGTAAACTGACCTTCACAGGGAGACCATGCACCCCATGTCCTCTACAGATATGGAGTGAGGAGACTGTTCTTCCATTTGGCTCCCATTCCCACCCCGGCAATCCCAGTTGGAAATCAGAAGTGCAGATGGATTAATCTCTGCTCCACAATGTCCCAACTGTTCACACTCACTCGAGCCTGAGGAGCGAGGTGTTGTTGGTGGGATCAGTTGCTGAGGGATTGAGTCCCAGTACGGCTGGATTTCAGTAAAAGAGGGCGAAGGGAAAAGTAAAGATCTGCAACAGCGAGATGAATAGGCCACAAAATTCACAAAACAAATCCAGGTTCAGGACGAGTTGGAAATGATGAAGCAATTCCATGTATGCACCCACCCAGCACCCTGACTGGATTAGCTGCCTACTTGTAAAACTATCATAACTTGTTGTGATTCTCAATTGATTTTCAACTCAATCTCTAGAGTTGTGAAGTGAGTATGCATGGCTGCACTGTACAGAAAGAATACTTCATTCACTCTCCACATGACAAATCAATTGCTCCGCAAGATTTATTTTTGTCATTTTTAATATAAAAATGAATTTCCACTTGTCTTCTCCTGAAGAGTGCAGTTTTCACACAAGCTACAGTTACCAGTATCTCACCAAATTCTTCATGGCAACTTTGCTGGAAAATACTGCGTAGCCCCTAGACAGAAAGAACATCAAACTCAAGCTCAGTTCCATCTCTGATTGATGTCATGCACTGTTCAAGCAAGTTCCATCATTCAAAACCAGCTAACTAACTTCCCTATACGATTCCGATAAGTGGATGCTATGATCCCAGGTGTTGTTAATACTGGACATTCAGATCTCAGGGTGAAACCTGACTTGATAGATCATAGTTTTTTTTATTTAATGAGGTTGTTTTTCCCTGGAACACAGCTGCAATGTTGCAAATTTGGTTTTAACAATAAAACAACAAGTTATTAGATTACTTACAGTGTGGAAACAGACCATCAGCCCAACAAATCCACACTGACCAGCCAAAGCCCAACCCATTCCCCTACATTTACCTAACACTACGGGCAATTTAACATAGTTAATTCACCTAACCTGCACATCTTTGGACTGTGGGAGGAAACCAGAGCACCCGGAGGAAACCCACGCAGACACGGGGAGAATGTGCAAACTCCACACTGACAGTCGCCTGAGGCGGGAATTGAACCTTGGTCCCCGGTGCTGTGAGGCAGCGGTGCTATCCACTGTGCCACCGTGCCACCCCAAAATGAATGAAAGTAAATAGAATGAACCAACCTATTTACAATTTGAAATATTTCAAAATGCATAGTGAAATATAATCTCATCTATGCCAACACGACCATGTTACATGTGATAGGACTCAAACACCAGAGAGAATTGCCTTCTCTTTCACATTGATAGGTTCAACTTATTTCTTTATTTCAATTTCCACTCTTAAGGGTTTGATAGTTTTTTCTTGATTGGACATACAGTAGAGCTGAGACTTCCTTAGCCTCAAATAATCCCATCAGGATCCTAACCAAACACTTCTGGTCTGGAATTCCAACAAAAGCCATTACACTGAAGTTGCATCTTTCTTACCAGTTCTGAACCAACTCTTTTTCTCTAGGAGAAACTGTTTCATACATCCAACTTCAACCAGCACTTCATTTTGTTTCCTGAGAAGGTAGGTGCTGTAGCCCAGGCAGGAAGATTTGGAAACATGCAGGAAGTCATCAATTGCATGTCCCACTGAGAGGGCCAGATTTTAACACTGTTGAATTTATTAACAGGAAGGGATTCCATTTAATTAATGTTAGGATAACCTATGACCATCATTACTACTCTTGGAAGTATTGCCTGGCATCTCTGGTGATGCCTATGTCCTGAAGCGCTGAGGTACCTTGTTACATTTGAAGGTCCAGGTGCCAGATTGATTACGAGAGGACAAGAGCTATTTACTACAACTAGTGTTGATGACAGCATTATGCAGCTGTTTACCTGATGCAAAGCACACAGATATCATGTTGTTGGTGGTGGAGCAGAGCTTTGGAATTGTCAGAACTTTTGCCTTCAACATCTCCTACTCCCAATATGTTCACTGCCCTTGGTTCCCCCAACTATGGGATGCCATGCTTAGTAACCCTGACTATGGGATGTTCTGCGACTCTCTGTTACAAAAGGAGAACAGGATCAACATTAACCCTGTGCTTTATAGATCGCTGACCAATCAATTCAGTAATCAAAGCGTTCATGGCAGATATTTTAAACGTCAGGAATGAACAGCTCTTCAGTTAATAATTATTTTTTAATGCTGAATGATTGTTCTGAGTTTACAGTAACATCCATAAATCAAATGTTTTTTTCTGAACTAATCATTTTACAATTACCAGAAATGTAATTAAAACCTGTAACTCACTCTCAGCAGACACACTCCAGTTGCATGGTCCTCTGTAACATACAGTACACAGCAGGTCAGTGAGAGAGAGAGATTTATTCCTGGCTGGCACTATCTGATCGTTCTTTGGTGAACACCACACCGGGCAATGGTGGCACAGTCTCGGTTATTTTATCGATTTGGTATGGACAAGGTAGCAATGGGCTGTTCTGTATGGAGCAGAGATTCCAAATCTCCATTCATCAAGCCTGTTGACAGCTTTACCTGTTGCTCGGTTTGTGAGAGCCATGGATTGGCTGCTGGCCAGTGTTCTGCTGAGGGTCTACTCTATTAAGTCGTGTTAAATGAGGTGGAAAAATCCCTGGCTGGTAAACATTCACATTTGTCATTTTGCTTCATTGAATACAGTGGCAGTGTAATAAGAACAGAGTGGAAACTTGTCTATGAATATCCCTCAGATGGCCCACTGACTGAATGGTTTGTGGTTTGAACATTTTAAAATTCTAACAATTTCCAAAGCTGGACAAAGCTCAAAAAAATTCCATTCTACATTTTGAAACAAAATACATAAACACCCATCAACCCTCTCTCTTGTTGTGATAGCTCCATTTCACCCTCCATTTAGTCCTGCCTCAAATTAACCTATTACTGGAGACTTCTGTAACAGCTCAGTTTCTAAGATTTATCTTGCTGTCAATAATCAGGATAAGTGCTTAACACAAAAATTAGTGACCACCACATCATTAGCGAGCCTTGTGTACCTGAACCACTGTATTCCATTTCTCAGGGTGTCTTAGCTGTTGAAATGTTTGCAGGAAGATTGATGTCAGCGAGGCAGGTGTGGCAGCCATCTGCACACAGCAAGATCCCAGCATCACCTGATAAAAGACTGCTTCATCTCTCTTTCAGTCAAAGGGTTCCTCGTGAAGTATCAAATAGTGCCATGAGATCGTTTACAAACTCCTCAATATCGCATCTGAAAGAGAGTATCTCTAACAGAGAGGCACTCCATCACCACTGCACTGACATCTCAGCCTGAACAATGCTTTCCGTTCCTAGAGCCTGGATTGAGCAGGACTTTTCAAAGATTGAAGACTGCTAGTTTCAATCATCTTCTCCTGCTTCGATAATCCCCTGCAGGTGATTTTTAAAACTCACACATTAAATTATCTTAATTACCAACCACTCCCATTTTGGTCTCAATTAGCTCAAATGCAACAATGAACACTTTGCAAATGAAATCACAGGCCCTTACAGTGGGGGAGGGGCAGAGGCAGGGAGCAGGGGGACATCTAAACAGGGAATTCAGAATCTCCTCAGTTCAGGGACTGGCTCTGAGCTGGCTGGCCCCAGTCAGTGTACTGTGCACGAGTAAATAAAGGGGCATGATAGGATGGACTAAAACAAACTGAAATCACAGGCTCTGGAGCCAAACCAGAATGGGTTTTTCCATTGTACAAGATGGCCATCACCATTTAACATGGCCGTCATGATCTATCATGTAGTTGTACCATTGACATCACACTGTCCCTCAGAAAGGAGAAGAATTGTGGTGAAGAATTAATTTGTTGCAAAGCTGTCTTCAGGAAGACGCTCAGAGCTCATAAGTTACTAAATGTATTGCTTTAAAATCATAACCATTCTCTCTATCCCACAATGCACAATGGGTAGATGATGTAAGTTTTCACTTAAACGTTGGATGGATCATGAAGACATTACAAATCTTTTCAGGAGAGCACCAAATGTCACTCGAATGTTGCTCCCACACACAGAGGAATGGTAGTGCTGGCTACAAGCCACAGCTGAGATTTGGCAAAGCCATCATGCAGATCAGAATCCCCCTGGACAGGGGAAGTGCTGGTGTAATGGTAATGTCACTGGGCTAGCAGTCGCACAGCCCAGGGTAAATTCTCAGGGCATGAGTTTGAATCTTACCGTGGCAACTGGTGAAATTAGAGTATAATAAAGACCTAATGGTGATGTGTAGCCATTGTTGTAAAACGCATCTTGTTCACTCAAATCCTTCAGGGAAGGAAATCTGCCATCTTTACCCGGTCTGGTCTACATGTGACTCCTGACCCACAGCAATGTGTTGGACGATTAACTGCTCACCAGGAAATTAGGGATCAATGATAAATATTGGCTGAGCCAGTGGTGCCCACATCCAGTGCATGAATAAAACTAAATAAACAGAGATGAGGGACTGAATCAGATCTGCCATCCAGGAAACTCCCCATTTACAATTCCAACGGAATCCTGAATGAGCCTAGATGACAGAGAATGAGCCTTTCCCAAGGACCTGTTGTAAGTTACCCTCTGACCAGTTTTACTGTGTGCCTCAGTCACATTGAGAGAGGTGTCTCTTGAAGTTAGGTCTGAGGTCCCACCGTATGACCTTACCTATATCACTCACTGACCTGATCACTTCCTTCAAGACTCCAGCAGCTGCATTGGGCTCCAATGCCATGGATTAGCAAGATCGGAGACAGCCAGAGAGAAAGCTGGGTGCAATTCTTGACATTGAAAAACCAGGGGAGAGGAGAGCCTGGACGTTGCAATCTGAGCGCTGAATGAGTTAAGAGATGTGAAGAACGATGATTTCAGTAGGAGCCAGGGTGTAACGATTGTGTGTGGGCTGAAGGTGTTGGAGTTTAGGAAGCTTCACTAACCCAGAAACAGGCTCCTGTATGCGCCATCGTTACTGACACTTCATTAACACAGTTAGCTGGAACAGATTCCATTTACAACATGTAATGACCAACCCTCGGTAAAGAACCACACTCTCCTATTTCTGACTTTTATTTCTGCCTGCAGATTACTGGTTTATAAGGATTTGTGTTCACATTAAGGGCTCCAATTATGTAATTATCACCTGGATGCACTAACACAAAAATATTCCAATTAGTCAGCCAGCAAATGGTGCAAAGTAAGTAACAGATGAATGAACCTGTAATCATATATTGAGGAAATGAATGTGTTAATTGTTTATATTGTGACTGTTATTACAGTTTGTTTACAGTGACTGGCGATTATATCAGAACAACTTTGTTAGTTAATTCAGCATTAAAAAGGTCGAGAATTGCTTTCCTGCTTACTTGATTGGTCTGTGCATGACCCAGTGCTGAAATAAGCTACATCCCAGTAACAATTTGTACTTCCACAGCTGTGTTAAAGCAATAAGTGTCCACAGTAATGGAGAAAAAAATTAACAGGCGGAGTATTGATTGTGGCTGAAGAAATGAACAAAGATGTCTCCTCGGCAGAGGTTTCTGAAAGGGAGCCATTGCAGGGTGCCCTGGGAATAACGTGCACTGTCAATACTGGCTGTTCCATCTGATGTCAGAGGAGCCCCGTAGTGACACATGACATGTCGGGGGAAAAGCTCTGGGAGCAAGATGGACTGGTGCGGAGGGGGCTGTGAGGAAGTCTTTTCAAATCGTGACAGGAAGTCAAGCGAGGGTGGGCTAGAGGATGTCGGTGTTCTCCAGGGAGAGCAGGAGCAGGCCAGAATAGTTCTGGACAAGTTGCAACTTGCACAGAGAAGATGATAGCCCCAGTGGATTTACCGCTAGCCTTTTAACCCAGAGACCCAGATAATGTTCTCAGGGCATGGGTTCAAATCTCACCATGCCAGATGGTGGAATTAAAATGATAACAGTGAAACCATTGTTGGAAAAATCCATCTGGGTCACTAACATTCTTGAGGGAGGGCATGCTGCCATCTTTACCTGGTCCGACCTACATGTGACTCCAGACCTACAGCAACATGGTGACTCTTAACTGGCCCCTGGTTAATGAGGAGTGGGTAATACATGTTGGCCCAGCCAGTGATATCCAGATCCGGTGAGGTCTAGGATGTTGCTGACCCTCTTGGTAGTTTCTCCTTCAGGCAAGCCCTTGTTAATTCCGAATAATTCTGTTAAATCCCTCCTTTTCTGTGCTGAAGAGAATAATCCCAGCGTCACAATTCTCTTCACATAACTGGAATCTCAGCCTTCTTCCCGGGTCTCTAAAGCCCCTCAACCTCCTCTCCGAAGCCTTTTCATCACAAGCTCATTGTAATGATGATGGAACAGCAGGATTTGAGCAGGATTCCCACTCTCACCATGTGTCCAGTCACTCAGAAGGTGAGGACTGAGGAGGACCTGAGGCAGCTCTGATAACCCTCCAGACGAATGGCCTCTGTGAAGGATGGGTGCCCAGCTGGCAAGAAGCAGGAAGGGAGGAACATGGGTCAGAAAGAGAAAGTAGTTGAGAGTGTGGTGCTGGAAAAGCACAGCAGGTCAGGCAGCATCCGAGGAGCAGGAGCATCAATGTTTCGGGCAAAAGGCCTTCTTCAGGAAGAACCATTCCTGATGAAGTGCTAATGCCAGAAACATCGATTCTCCTGCTCCTCGGATGCTGCCTGACCTGCTGTGCCTTTCCAGCAACACACTCTCGACTCTGATCTCCAGCATCTGCCGTCCTCACTTTACCCTAGAAAGCAAAAGTATCTAACATGTGATCCGTAAGCTTGAAGGAGCAGGCTCCACGCTCTCAAGGGATTCCTCATCATTCACTGATGGAAGCCAAGTGTGCCTGTGCTGCTGTCAGTGTTGTAAAGTGCTGACTGACTTTATACCTTCATCTTGGGGATGTGCAGGTGTCTCATTAGTCCGTTGCTGTTCCTGAGCGCTCTTGCAGAGAGACGGAGAGAGAGAGAGAGAGGCAATCAGTAAATGCAACTGCTTCAAACAGCGCCCTCGAACATCACAGCCGATTAGAAACAAGAGAGCAAGGGGCAAACACTCTGGGGAAGATTGGCATGGCTTTGCTTACAGAGAGGTTGCTGATGAAGGACTGCGCAATCGCCGTGATCAATTGGACCCTGTTTCCAAATAATCTGTCTATCCCACTTGTCTAATGAGCTGCTTAAGTGGAGCTGAATCCATTGATTTCCTGGAGTTTAACGCTGCATCCATTAACACTGCACCCTGAAGAAGCCAACTCCACAGTTCCCCAGGCTCATCAGAAAAGTGGCAATGTCTAGGGTTGCTCTCTGCTGTTTCTGTCGGGGGTTGAGCAGGGCAGGGGTAGTTCATGCGAAGAAAATGTCTTTCTCTAACAATGACAGAGAGAGCACCAGTGGTTGGAATATAAAAACAGGGAGGTAATGCTGGGACTGCATCAGTCACTGTTTAAGCCACAGCTGGAATTCTGTCTGCAGCTCTTGTCACTATATTACAGTAGAGAGAGAGTACACAGAAGGAAATTTACCAGAGCTGGAAAATTGGTGCTGTGAGGAAAGAATGGATGGCATGTGTTCGATTCTCTCAGAATGGAGGACAGTGAGGGGCGATGGAGTTGAGCTGAACAAAGCATCCAGATCAACGGAGCTGAGGTAGCGAGGGTCAGAGGTAGAGGGAGTCTGAGGTGGAGAGGGTCAGAGGTAGAGGGAGTCTGAGGTGGAGAGGGTCAGAGGTAGAGCGGGTCTGAGGTACAAAGGGGGTCTGCATCAAGGTCCTCGGAAAGACGATAATCAACTTGTCCTGGACCACCCACGTCGATGTGACAGTGAAGAAAGCACACCTCATCCTCGGGACACTCAGGAAATTCTGCCTGTCCATAAGACCCCTCACCAACCTTTACAGACATACCATTGACAGGATTCTATCTGGGTGCCTGGTACGGTAACGACTCTGCACAGAACTGTAAGAAACTGCAGAAGGTGGTGTGCACAGCCCAGACCATCTCGAAAACCAACCTGCCATCCATGGACTCCTTGTTGCTGTGGAAAGGCTGCCAACATCATCAAAGACCCCTCCCCCAACACCCCCACCCCGGTAATGCTCTCCTACAACCCACTCCATCAGGCAGAAAATACACAAGCTTGAACACACACACCAACAGGGTCAGGAACAGTTTCTTCCTTGCTGCTGTTATTAGAGTGATGAACAGACCTCTCTAATTTCAAACCTAATGTTGATCTTGCTTTGTGCCCCTCCTGTGCAGCTGTAACCCTGTATTCCACACGCTGTCTAAACACCCATGATCTGTATGTCCTTGTTTGTAACGATCACCCTGTACTGCTCGTAAAATGAAACCTATCACTGTATTTCAGTATAGGTGACTACAATAAATCAATTCAGATCAAATCAAACTAACCAAGGGCTTGGATAGAATGGACAGAGAGGTCCCATTTGCCCTAGTGGAGGGCAGTTATCAGACAGTACAGGTTGAAGGTGTTTGATGGAAGGGTTAGAGGGGACATGAAGATAAAGTTTTACCCTGAGGGGATTGGGTGTCTGGAATTCACTGCCTTGTTTGGAGGTTGAGAGCGTTATCTCCAATCTGTTTATGAGGTACCAGGATCTCCCCTCTGCAAGGCTGCGAGTGGGTGCTGAAAGGTAGGATCAGAATTGACGACGAGGTTTTTAACTGCAGCTTGTGTAGACGTGATGGGCCGAATGACCTCTTTCAGTGCTGTTCTTTTCTAATGGTTCTATAGATACCACTAACTGAGAAGGATTTGGAGGAGCCATATCAGTAACAATAGAGAAAGCTGGCACAGACTCCATCACGCTAATCCCTGGATTGAGTTCAGAGTAGCTACACTCAGAGTGCAGCCCGTTCGGAGTTCAACTCCCACTCCAGGAACACAGGATGAGGTCTGTGTTCAATACTTCACTCCCACACTTTCAACCTCCCGGTGGCCCTTTCCTTCCTAAGGTGTTGTCTTATTGATGTATATCTTCCATAGCCACTTGGTGTTTCTGTAACCTACCTCCAATGGCTCTTCTTGCTTTGGGGTTTTAGGGAGTGGAAGTTAGTGGGCTATTACACTGCGGAAGGCATCATCCCTACTGTTGGACACATTTAATTGGCTGTGCAGCATTTTGGGACACTCCGATTGTGAAAAGTGCTACAGAAATGTAAATCTTTCTTTTGCTTTTTAATTAACATCCACTTACAAAGAGGGATTGTTAGAGAGTATTTAGTAACAAGGATTTTGACTGATGGTGGTCCAAGGGCAGTGGGCTGGCCATACCTTTGCAAGTGCTGCCCGGGCTGATAGGGGATGAAGTCACGGGGAGCTGATGATGGGCTGGTGTGCTCACAGCTTTGTATTGCTGGGAACTTGCTAATGTAAAATCCATTCTTGGTAGGACTAACATTGGTCATTCTGAGAGGGACAAGATATACAACAAGAAACAACAAAAAAAGATAGGGTTGATAAGGGTGCTGCAACAAGACTTAGATTATATCACCAACAGGCTTATCATGAAATCTGTCCTAATGCCTTTCTCTGATCGTTAATCACACAGAACATGCATGTAAATGGCTCAGTCAAAGTTAAATGATCTGTTCTTCTCTGTCGGTCAAAGTCAGTTTGAGATAGTGATGGACAGGAACCATTGAATGGATTCTAATGGTATCTATTTATACAGAACTTGATAGATGGACGTTAACATATTCTCTGACATGATTTCTAAACACAAGCAGTAGGATTGCAATGAATAGGAGCTGGTGTTCCCCTCCAGACAATTCGGTCTCACTAACATTCCCATTGGATATTCCAGGCTCAATGGCATTTTCAGATACACATCATTCTCAGCTGGACATTGAGGGGTCTAACTGAGTGTGGCAGAAACATGAAGTAGATGCCTGTGCTGGGCTGGATCAGCTAGCTCAGAAGGAAAAACTAAAACATTTGCATTTATATAGTGCTTGTCACAGACATTTGAGCACGTTTCAGAGTGCAGTCGACATCCTAAACTCGGGAACATGACAACCAACGTGTGTATAGTAAGCTCCCAGCAAACAGCAATGAGGTAATGACCAGATCATTTGTTCTGGGATGATGATTGAAGGTTAATCTGGACACAACAGAGAACTTTCTCCATTTAGACCAAAGCAGTCAGCAAGACTAGAGGAAGGCTGGGTGACACGGTGGCTCAGGGGTTAGCACTGCTGCCTCACAGCACCAGGGACCCGGGTTCAATTCCAGTCTTGAATGACTGCCTGTGTGGGTTTGTACATTCTCCCCATGTCTGTGTGGGGTTTGTACATTCTCCCCGTGTCTGTGTGGGGTTTGTACATTCTCCCCGTGTCTGTGTGGGGTTTGTACATTCTCCCCGTGTCTGTGAGGGTTTGTACATTCTCCCTCTGTCTGTGTGGAGTGTATACATTCTCCCCGTGTCTGTGTGGAGGTTGCACATTCTCCCCGTGTCTGTGTGGGTTTGCCCTGGTTTTCTCCCATAATCCAAAGCTAGGTGGATTGACCATCCTAAGTTGTTCAGGGATGTGTAGGTTTTGGTGCATTAGTCAGGGGTAAATGCAGATTAATAGGAATGGATGTGGGTGGATTACTCTTCAAAGGGTCAGTGTGGACTTGTTGGGCCAAAGGGCCATTTGCCACACTGTAGGGATTCTATAAAGACATCTTTTTTGGTTGGAGTTTATCAATTACTCAGTCTTACAGCTCCTTTCACATACTCGCCTCCATTCCCCGTTTACACTTCATTCTGTTTCTGCCCAGTAATGCTATCACACATCTTTGAATATCAATTTTACCATCAGCAAGTTACCCATGTCTCTAATGACAAGGGCAATTTATGAGGACAGACCATCATGGGTGAGGTAACAATAACAAAAGTAAGGGCAAGATAGAGAGAGAGGGAAGAGGACCAAATTAAAATGAAATTGAAAGGGGTAATAAGGTACTCCAGCCCTTGTGGTGCACATCTCTCCCTCTCTGAAGGTATCGAGAGCGTTGATGGTTCATAATGTCTACCTACCCAATTGCTTAATTAATCAATTAACCCCAATTGCTTGCTTAATTGGTTGCTGTATTAACAAAGCTCTTTCCTGCCTGACCCTTAGCTGGTTTTGCATATAAATTAATCAATTAGAAAGCACAGGGGATTTACTGATGGTGCTGGTGAATAGATGAAAAAAGTTCATGGGTGGTGATTGTGGGGAGGAAGACACTGACTGTGGATAAGAACACTTCAGGATAAAGGAGCAAGCCACAGCTCCTTGGGGATTGCCACATCAATCCAAGAGAGCAGCTGGGGAGAGATCCCATCTCCCTGTCCAATGTGGAGTGGGTGTCCATGTCAGTGAGGAGGCATGGCCAAACTCCGAGACAGGGATAGACACAAGAAGGATGTTCCCAATGGTTGGGGGTGTCCGGAACAAGGGATCATAGTTTAAGGATAAGGGGTAAACCTTTTAGGATTGAGATCAGGAGAAATTTCTTCAGCCAGAAACTGTGTAGCCTGTGGAATTCACCACCACAGAAAGTGATTCAGGACAAAATATAGAATCCTTACTGTGTGGAGGCAGGTTATTCGGCCCATCAGGTTTACACTGAACAGCATCCTACCCCAAATCAACCCCTTACCCTATCCCTGTAACCCTGCATTTCCCCCAGCTAATCCACCTAGCTGCACATCCCTGGGCACTACAGGCAATTTCCTATGCCCAATCCAACTTATCCTGCACACTTTTGGACTTTGGGAGGAAACTGGAGCATCTGAGGAAATCCATACAGACATTCACCTGAGGCTGGAATCGAACCTGGGTTCCTGGCCCCATGGGGCAGCAGTGCTAGCCATTGAGCCATCAAGATGGAGGTAAATAAATACCACTCTCGTGGCTAAAGGGATCAAGGGATTTGGGGGAAGGCGGGGATTAGGGAATGGAGCTCAATGGTCAGCCTTGAATTGAATGGTGGAGCAGTCTCGTAGGGCCGAATGGCCTACTCCTGCTCCTATCTCTAAGTTTCCATGTTTCTAAGATCCAGGGCATTTAGAAAACTGAGAAGAATGAATTTAAATAGAAGCTTTAATTAAAATGAAACTATGAAATTCAGGAGGAGCACATGCATCCAAGAAGCAGTGGGGTATGTGAAGCTCCCTGTCACAGGGAGGGCTTCAGGTGAATAGTATCGATACATCCTGAGCAAACTGGTCGGTTCATGCTGGGAAAAGAATGGTGTGATGTCCCTTGGGAAGGTGAAGAAGGAACAGAGAGTGAGGGGCGTAGACTTGTGTGGAGGGTAGACCCATCGCTGTTGGACTGAGTAAGCGATATCTCTGAGACAAATTCTAGTTGAGAAGAACAAAGAACAGTACAACACAGGAACAGGCCCTTCAGACCAACAGGTCTATGATGACACATGAAACATTTCTAAACTAAGAGGGTTTTTGCCTCTACATGACCCCCATCCGTCGATTCCTTTCTATTCACATATCCACCTTAAATGTTGCTATTGTATTCCTTTCCACCATCTCATCTGGTAGTGCATTCCTGGCACTTACCACCCTCTGTAAAAGAAACCCTCACTCTCACATCTCCTTTAAACTCATCCCTTTTTACCTTAAACCTGCGTCCCCTAGTCATTTACGTTTCTATCCTGGGAAAAATACGCTGACTATCTATTCTATCCATGCCTTTTATCATTTTGTTCATTTCTCTCAGTAGCCCTTCATCCTTCCATGTTCCAGTGAAAACAAACCAAGTTTATCCAATCTCTCCTCATAGTTAGTACCCTCTAAACCATCCTGGAAAACCATTTCTGTGCCCTTTCCAAAGTCTCCAGATCCTTCTGGTAGTGCGCTAGCCAGAACTGTACACAATATTCCAAATCTACACGCTTATAACATGACTTGCTAATTGCTATACTCTATGCCCTGACCAATGAAAGCAAGCATACATGTGTCTTCTTGACCACCTCATCCACTTATGTTGCCATCTTCAGGGAAGTGTCGATCTGTACAAAAGAGTGCGAAACTATCTCACTGAATCTTATACATTTCAGAGAAGATTTAACAGTGTGAAAGAGAGAGAGAGAGAGAGAAGGGTCCATATTAGGGTCTGGAAAAGAGGGCAGTGATAACCAATCACTTACAGTCTCACTGAATGACAATTGTACAGTCCATTCTCTTCAATGTTCACCAGTCACACAGCTGCACCCATTGGCTCAGAGATACTGTGCACAGTTATGATGACTGACCAATGGCAGACAGCAGGACACCACAGTCAGCTACTGAAGCAGAATGCTATCAAAATTCATTGCGTGGTCCTCTACACAATCCAATTCCTTCCCCAGACCACTTCCAACAATTGCCACTCCACACCTTACCCCCTCACCCACCAATAGATCTTCCACTGTGACCCAAAGTCATCTTTCAAAGTGGAATCATGGATCATTTGTCTTTACTTTGTACGTGGTCAAACATTCGAAACCGTAATCTTGTAGTCAGCGTGTGAAATAAAAGCAGGTTCACCCAACCCTGGTTCAGGTTTACAAGGAAGAAAGCCATTTCGAAGATTTTAGCAAGTCTGACATTTACACTGGTTCAATCCCTGTACTTAGCAAATAATTAAGTATTAAACTGACCTACTTCAAATTACAATGAAGAGATTAACATTTAGCAAATTGAGAATTAGGGTCATTAATCTGCAGAAGAGTTCATTAAATGTTTAAACGGTATAATTGGACCCATATGTTTTAACCCATTATTGTCATGCTGAGGCTAAGAGGGTATTTTAGTTGCACACCTCATCAGTCATTGCACACTCGCCCAACGTCACAGCATCAACCTCCTCCGACCAAGACTGCCCCCCCTCCCCTCACCAACATTTATGGATGTGCCATAGTGTTACAACACAGGGTAAACCCCCCCCCCGCTAAATTTAAACCAGCGACACAGAGAAGATTTATCCAGCACAGTAATTTGTGAACATTCAAGAGGCCAAGAGCTAGTTAAAGTAAAAATAACAACTTTGTTTCTTAAAGTATAGCAGAGAATAATTAACTAACAACTATTTACAACTCCTCCTCTAACCTATCTTTTACTTTCCCTTCTACAGTACTGATCTGATAAAAAATCCTGATTAAGATTTATAGAACAAAATTTCTTATCTCAAAACCAGGCAGCTTCTCTGCATTCCTGTCTTCTTTTCTTCATCTTGGAAATTCTGCTTCACAGGTTACTGATCGATAAAGGTACCTTTATGAGAGCTATTTTTCTGGCAGTCATTGCATGTTGGGCTTGGCAGTTCACCTCCCAACTGTTCAATTTTCCCTGGTCTTATACCCTCAAAGCATTGGATTGTGTCATTGGCTTTTAAGATTGTCAATATACTCAATTCAAATGTGATTGGGGTGGGTATTTTGGGGTATAATTTAAACTGATTAGCTGAATTCAAATTTGTTTTTGTCTCCAGTTGCTCAATCGAGTGTTACATTGTCTTTTTTTTTCAGAACACTTGGTGCTGTCAGGTAGTTCTACTAGCTTTTAACTCTCTTAAAGGTACAGTACACCCACATCTTCATAACACTTCTCCCATTAAGAAAAAAAAACACATCATAATGAAAAGATGATTGTATTTTTTCCTCTTACATTACCCTAACAGATAGATAACTTTAATATAAGTTCACCTTAACTTCTTCCCATATACCTATACATATAACATTAAATAAATACAAATCTCATCTAAACTCTCAGTTAAATCTGTGATAACACATCTGCAATTACATTCTTACGACCTGCAACAGGTATGCTTTTTAAAGTCTGTAATATGAGGCTGCAATGATATAGTGTCATATTCTTGTCTTTAAAGTGTTTGAAGAATGTAAGTGGATTGTGACCTGTGTATACAACAACCTCCGACACATTGTCTGTGACGTACACATTAAAATGTAAGGCCAGCACCAAACTCAATAATTCCTTTTCGACTGTGGAGTATTTCCTCTGATGGATGTTGATCTTCGAAAAGTAACCAACTGGCAGTTCAATCCCATCTTCATCTTCCTGTAGGAGTACAGCTTCAATTCCTTTGTCATTAGCATCAATGGCGACTTTAAAAGGTTTTGAAAAGCTTGGTGCAGCTAAAACTGATTTGGTGGTTGGTATTGATTTCAAATGGTTGAATGCCTCTTGGGATAGTTCTGTCCACTGAAACTTTGGGTTCTTCTTCAGCAACTCGGTTAATGGTGACACTACACGGCTGGGGTTTGGAACAAACATCCGATAGAATCCGCTGAGTCCAAAGAATCAAAGTACATCTTTCTTCGAGGTTGGTCGTGGAAATTCCTCAATGGCCTTCGTCTTTGCGTTCCGTGGGGTCAACCTTCCATGATCGATGTTATGTCCCAAGAACGTCACCTCTGCTTTCGTGAATTCCGTTTTATTTAGGTTTATCAACAGTTTTGCTTCTTGTAGTCACTCAAAGAGCTCTGCCAACTGTGCCATTTGATCGTTCTGGGACTTACTAAAGATCACTACATCGTCCAAATAGACTGCAGTTTGTTAACCCAGCCACAAGCCTGTTCATGAGTCTTTGGAATGTGACGGGTGCATTCTTCATTTCAAAGGGCATCCCTTTAAACTGATACAGCCCACTTGGGGTTACAAATGCAGAAATTTCTTTCTCCGTCTCTGATAAAGGTACCTGCCAATAACCATGCATTAACTCCAACTTGGTGATGTAACTGGCTTGTCTGACTTTCTCAACACAGTCCTCCCAATCTCGGAAATGCAGGAGTCCAATTTTGTAATGGGTTGAGCTTCAGATACTCCACGTAGAATCGTAGAGTCCCATCCGGTTTGGGAACTAAGACAATCGGCAAACTCCACTCACTCTGGCCTGGTTCAAAGATGTCCTCATTGAGCATGGCCTCCACCTCCATCTGGACCTGTCTGGCTTTGAAAGGATTAAGCTGATAGGGAATACTGCTCCAATAAAACAACATCCCTACGTCTACTTCATGTGCAATTGCATTATTTCTCCCACCTGATTCCTTGTACTGCAGTAGCAAATCTTTAACTGTGTTCTATTCTCCTGAGACAGATAGCTTACTAACCCATCCCATTCCTCAAGGACATCTTCATTTTTAAATCCATTTTGAGGCACATCAACATCCACATCATCTGGATTTGATTCCTCACTCTGTGGGGCAGTAACCAACACTTGTTTCTCCAATTCTTTCTCTCCAGTATAATACAGTTTTAACATGTTCACATGATATAACCGATACCATTTTTCTTCTATCTGGCAGCTTTACTGGTTAGTTCACCTGACTCAGCGTTTTCTCAATTTGATAGGGATGACTAAACCTGGCTTTGAAGGGATCTCCTATCACTTGTAACATTACTAATACACCATCCTCTCGGGAAAATGTCTGAGTCTCAGAGCTTTTATCTGCCAACTGCTTCATTCTATATCGTGCCCTCTTTAGGGGCTGTTTAGCTAACTCACCGATTTAGATTATGCATCAGAGGTGAGGGAGAGACTAAGTGTGAGATGTCTCCAACTTTGGTCCTGTCAATTTTTCTTTCATTAATTTCAAAGGGCCCCTCACTTCATGACTGAATATTAACTCAAAGGGAGTGAACTGAGTAGATTCATTTGGGGCATCCCTAATGGCAAATGATACAAATGGGCTACCTTTATCCCAGTCATTCAGGTAATCCTGACAGTATGCTGTCAACATGGTCTTCAAGGTCTGATGCCATCTTTCTAAAGCTCCCTGGGATTCAGGATGATATGCACTGGATTTAAAGTGCTGTATATCTAAGCTATCCATAACCTCCTTAAACAGCCCAGCAGTAAAATTAGACCCTTGGTCCAACTGAATCTCTCTGGATAGCCCACACCGTGTGAAGAAAGCTACTCACTCCTCTACTACCCTTTTTGCCTTGATACTCTAATGGAATTGTGGTAGGCACATCCATTATGGTTAACAAGTATTGGTTTCTGGAGGGGACCTACACAATCAATTATAACCCGTGTGAAAGGTTCTTCAAATGTGGGAATTGGCAACAAAGGGGCTGGTTTTATTACCGTATTTGCATCCCAGGCCAATAAAAATGTTTTTGTACCTTAGCCTGTGTCTTCCGTACCCCTAGGTAACCTCCTACAGGTAGTTCATGTGCTACCCATAACACCTCCTGTCTGTATGCTACTAGCAACACAATCTGGTGCTCTTCGGCCTATTTCTCCTCTGCACTAACCTGCCATGGTCTCCACTTCTGTCTTAGGATTTTATCTTTCAGATAATAAACCTCCAGCATATTTGCTCCTCCTTTTCAGAGTATGCATTCACATTTATATCTTTTATTGTTTTATCTTGATGTTGCAAGTCTCTTAGCCTTTCAGGAGGAAGCACTTCTGTCAGACCCTCTGCCTGTTTAGGTTTTCCCTGCACCATTACGTCAAACAGGGTGTCCACTAACGGAACCTCAATTCCTTTATCTTTCTCTGTACTTTTCACTTCGTGCTGTGACTTATGATAGTGGGATCTGGTTACCACACAGTCTGGGAAAATACCAGGATATTTCTGTTTTAACTCCTCAGTTTCTTGGTCTTCCTTGGGTTTCTCCACAACAAGGGGTGTCACTCCCACCTTGGATCCTGCCAAATCATTCCCAAGAACAAACTGATTTCCTGGAACTGACACTCCGTCAATCACTCACACTGTAACTTCCCACGTCTTAAGTTGGCACTCCAACCTGATCTTACATAGGGGAATGTTCAATTTCTGTCCATCTATCCCATAAATTTTCACATTCCCAGGGAACGGATCAGAAAGAGTGCATATTCATTCATCCCTTACTATCAGCGACTGGTTAGATCCTGTATCTCTCAAAATTATAACTTCTGGTCCTTGTTCTCCTGTTCTTTCTGAGTAAACATTACCCTCAGAGGTGGATTCTTTGTAGAGATCAGGTACTAACCCCATGCCCAGCCCCTGAATAGCCTGCACTCTCCTGCAGCTCCTCGGCTCTCCTTGGGGTCTCCTTTACTACTGTCACTAATGCCACTGGCTTAGCTTCTTTTACCACATCTTTTCCCACAATGCCTTTCTTTAACGACCAGCACCGTGACTTTATGTGTCCCATCTTATCACAGTGGAAACACCTGAGGCCTTTCATCTCCTTTCCACCCTCTTGGGCTTCTTTTTTATCCTGTGGTAAACTCCTAACTCCTAACTCCCCTTCTCCCAACTTCTATCCCTCACAGGACAAAATTCTGGCCGGAAACTTGTCTTATGTACCAACAAGTACTCACCTGCTAATTCTGCTGCCCTTCTCACTGCCTGAACTTTCTGTTCCTCCACGTGAATTCTTAACATCTCTGGAAGTGAGTTTTTAAACTCCTCCAGCAGAATAATCTCTCATAGAGCCTCATATGTCCTATCTATTTTCAAAGCACACACCCATCAATCAAAATGACTATGTTTAATTTTTTCAAACTCAACATAAGTTTGACCTGATTCCCTCTTTATGTTTCTGAACATCTGTCTATATGCTTCTGTTACCAATTCATAAGTACTTAAAACAGCCTGTTTAACCTCTTCATAATCTCTTGACTCGTCATCTGATAATGTGGTAATTACTCACTAGCTCTGCCTACCAGTTTACTCTGAACTTACCCATAAATCCTCGGACCACTCCATCTGCCTCGCCAATGTTTCAAATGAAATAAAGAAGGCTTCAACATCTTTCTCATCAAAATGTGGCAGAGTTTTGACATATTTATATATATCACTAACTTCTCTTTTAATCTCCAACCTGTTAACTTGACTTTGCTGACTAAGTCGCAACTTCTCAAGTTCAAATTCTCTCTCTTTTTGTGTCTCCCTTTCTTCTCTCTCTCTTTGCTCAGCCAAGAACCTTCTCTCTCTCTCTCTCTCTTTTCCTCCATCTCTCTCTCTTTTTCTCTATCTCTCTCTATTCTCTCTCTGTTTCTCTTCCCATCTCTCTTTCCTTTTTGTGTCTCTTTGTTTATCTTCTAACTCCATTTTCCTCAATTACAATTTAAGTTCTTCTCCCTCTCCTGCACGTGTCTGTCTCTCTGACACATCCAAGTGTTTGAATAACTCCCTTACAACTTCAGCTTTCCTTTGGTCCTTGGTTGAACATAAATCTAACTTACTTGTTAATTCTAAAAGGATGGCCTTTTTCTTTCCTTCTAAACTTTCTTAGTAAATTTGAGAATCATCGTCAAACCCCAGAACCTCTTTAGCAATTTTAAGAGCCATTTCTCTCACTTTTAGTTTAATCAACCACAAGTTACCAAAATTAAACAAGTTGTCTCACCTACATTTTATTTAAAGATCTCGGACACTAACCTGCAAGTGTTTAAATCTGCTGGCTTTTTTCATGCCCCCAAATCTACTCAAATCTGTCTGAACCAGTTCAACTCCTGACAAAGAGCCCCCAAACTGTTACGACATGAGGTAAACTCTCCTGCTTAATTTAAAACCAGCAACACAGAAAAGATTTATCCCACACAGTAATCTGTGAAAATTCAAGAGGCCAAAAACTAGTTAAAGTAGAAGTAACAACTTAAAGTAAAACAGAGAATAATTAACTAACAACTATTTACAACTCCTTCCTCTAACCTATCTTTTACTTTCTCTTCTAAATACTGGTCCAATAAAACTCCTGATTAAGATTTACAAAGCAAAACTTCTTACCTCAAAACCCAGGTGGCTTTCGGTTCTTCTCTGTATTCCTATCTTCTTTTATTTATCTTGGGGATTCTACTTCACAGGTTACTGATTGCTAAAGGTACCTTTAAGTGAGCTATTTTTCAGGTAGTCTCTACACTCTGGTGGCATGACAGTTCTCCTCCCAACTGTTCAATTTTCCCTGGTCTTATACCCCCAAAGCATCAGATTGTGTCATTGGCTTTTAAGATAGCAATATACTCCATTTAAACCTGATTGGAGGTTGGTATTAGATTAGATTAGAACCCACCCATACCCCTCCCTTTACCCCTTCTCCTAACAGTACGGGAAATTTAGCACGGCCAGTTCACCTAACCTACACATTTTTGTGAACCTGGGTCTCTGGCACTGTGAGGCAGCAGTACTAAACACTGTGCCACCGTGCCGCCCACATTTTGGGTATAATTTAAACTGATTAGCTGAATTCAAATTTGTTATTGTCTCCAGGCAACCAGTTAATCGAATTGTTCGACCGAGTGTTACATTGTCTTTTTTTTCAGAACACCTGGTGCTGTCTGGTAGTTCTACTAGCTTTTAACTCTCTTAAAGGTACAGTACACCCACATCTTCATAACAATAGAAAGCAATTTATCAGGATGTATCATGGCCTGGTACGGTAACTGCTCTGCCCAGGACTGTAAGAAACTACAGAAGGTGGTGTGCAGTGCCCAGACCATCACAGAAGCCAACCTTCCATCTATGGGCTCCATTTACATGGCTTGTGGAAAGGCTGTGAACATCATCAAATACACCCCCACCCCCCTCCCACCACCCTAGTAATGATCCCCTACAGCCTCTTGCATCAGCAGCAGATACAGAAACTTAAACAGATGTATCTAAATGTTCAAGAACAGCTTCTTAGACTTCTGTCTGGACCTCTCCAATTTGAAATCCAATGTTGATCTTGCTTTGAAAGCACCTTCCTTGCAGTTGTAACTTGGTATTTGTCACTGTTCTGTTGCCCTGTGAGCTTTGTGCATTATGATCTGCGTGTACTACATGCAAATCAAAACTTTTCACCATACTTAGGTACATGTGGCAATAATAAATCAAAATAAATCATTCATCCTGTCTCAATCCACACAATTGCCCTCTGATGCCAGTTTGATGGGGGGGTGGACTTTATTAAATAGGGTTGGGAACACCTCCACTGTTCTATATAGGTCTGGAGAGTGGAGACCGATGCTAACCATTTCCCCCTTGTCATTCAATGGTGTTCCCATCACTGAATTGACAGCCTGGGGGTCACCATTGACCAGAAACTCGACTGGAACAGCCACATCAATACTATGCCTGCAAGAGCAGGTCAGAGACTCGGAATCCTGCAACAAATAACTCACCTCCTGACTCCTCAAAGCCTAGCCACCATCTCCAAGGCACAAGTCAGGAGTGGGATGGAATACTCCCCACCTGCCCTGGATGGGGGCAGCTCCAACAACACTCAAGAAGCTTGACACCATCCAGGACACCACATCCATAAAGATCCGCTCCCTCCCCCTCCGACGCTCAGGAGCTGCACTGTGTACCATCTACAAGATGCACAGATGGTGACAGAAGCTTTGCATTTTAACTGTGAAACCACATGAAAGATATGATTAGATTCCAGTCTCAAACACATTGTTGACCAGATCTGATGTGGATGGGTTCCAATGGCAATGAACTGTCTGATTCCCCAGAGGTTTACTCTTTCTGCCTTCCAGGTATGGAATAGGGGTGTGACCGGGGAACAGAATGGATAGTAAGATTTTTCCTTGCTCAAGGCATAGTCCAGCAACTTGCAGTTTTAATTTACTGAGTTGTTCATACAACAATTCACAGCTAAACTTGTACATTTACTGGAATGCCCAATCATCCAAGATTGTCATAGAGTCTTGATGAATCAACAGGTTAATCTCCGCGATACTGTTTGGAGGGTCTGGGGGGATCAATCAGCAATGTATTAACATTATTCCCTTTAACACTCCTTTGTTGGTTATTAAAATATTGGAGGTTTGGGGAGTGTCTGTTTGATCACAGTGAGGATTATGTGACTGAAGTATCTGTGGAGAGAAATCAGAGTTAATGTTTCAAGTCCAGTGACCCTTCCTCAGAACTTCCTTTTTTTCCAGGACTTCCAAACCTGGGTTCCTCACCTTCTGCAGGAAATTTAGAGATGTAAATCTAACCAGCAGTTAGTCCTTTGTATTTGACAGTCCCAGTTGGAATTGAAATCCCTGTCCAAGCTTGAACGAGCTGATGAAGGGACAGGAATCATCGATCAACAACAGTTCTCTTCAAATAAAGGATGAAAGGGATACCATCTTATAACCGATAGTCAAGCTTTCACCAAACAGAGGCACATCATGGTGTAGTGGTAATGTCTCTAGCTTTGGACAGAAGGTACCCATTCAAGCCCCATTTTAGGATTACTGAGGTTCATCAGATCATTTCCAAAGAAGACAATTTTAAAGAAAACGAAACAGACCAAATACTTACTTACAGAAGCTACACCGACAAACCGAGCTGCATCAGGTATTATTCCAATGAGCTACATCATACTGCAGCATCCAAAAACTACAAACAGCAGAAGAAAAATATCTATACAACATTTTCAAGAAAAATGGGTACCCAATAAACACAATCCGCCGATTCCTCAGAAATAAACCCAAACAACCAAAAATACATCAAAGACATATCAGAAATGATATCCAGATTACTCAGATCCCTTGGCATCATGGTAGCCCACAAACCCATCAACACACTTATATAATGATTAATGAGCCTAAAGGATCCATTAGATATGACCAACAAAACTACTGTCATTTGGAAGGTACCATGCAAGAACTGTAAGAAACACTACATCGGACAATCTAGCAGGAAACTTGCCACCAGAATGTATGAACACCAACTGGCCACCAAAAGACACGACCCACTATCACTAGTTTCCACACATACAGACAAAGAAGGACATCACTTTGACTGGGACACCACACACATCCTGGGACAGGCGAAACAAAGACACACATGAGAATTCTTAGAGGCATGGCATTCTAACCAGAACTCCATCAATAAACACATTGGTTTGGATCCTATCTACCTTTCCTTGAAAAACAGAACTGGAAATGACATCACCCACCTTAAGAAACCAAGACCTATAAATAGAGAGGTGGGAGATACCACCAGAACTTCACCCGAGACTCTCACTGATGTTATCTATTATGGTGACGAAACGTCTGAAAACAAACCTTCCAGCTCAGCGAGCTAACTTATATACACATCTGAAATAACTCAACAGGGCTGTCATCCCATCACTAATCACCCTTTATTTACAAATGCATAACATTTGACAATAGCACTGCCTCTTACTGAGTCAGACATTCCCGGGATCATATCTCTGACAGTCACTGTTTTCATCTGTCAGCCAGGGCTCCCTGATTAAGCAAAGTTAACAGCCCCAATCAGGGAACTCAGATTCTATAAGGTCTAACTGACTGACCTCATTACAGTCACTACACCACCATATTATACTGTGCAGCCTACATAAAACATTCCAATTGGCTATTTGATAATTCAATGTCAGTATGCAGCATGTGGTTTGCTGGAATTGTAACAGTTGGTTGGCTGTGAAGAGCTTTGGGACATCCTGGAAGGTGCTAGATATTCTTTTCTGTCAAATATCTCCATGACCCTACCCTTCCCTATCTCGCAAATCTCCCTTGCCTCAGTGCTGTTCAGTTCTGGCCTCATGAGCAGCCCTGAATGTAATCACTCAGAGTGTGTGCCTTCATCTGCCTGGATCCTCAGCTCTCAAATTCCCTCCGTAAACCTCTATGCCCTCAAAATACTGTGTACGATCAACCCCTACTCAACCCCAATTAAACAAGTGGACCCTGATAGTTCATGTGAGTTACTCTCAAGTCTCACTCCTACAATTCCCCAGCTTCCCTCCCCCCAACCAATTCTCCCCATCCCAAAACGGACCAGGGGTCTCAATAGCAGGTCATGGAAATGTATATCACTCCTTGCCCACCAATTCCAGCCCGCTTGGTCTCTCCCCAGTTGATGTCTCTCCTTGCCTGAAAGCAGTGCCTCCTGTTGGGATACAGGGCACACTGCAGTGTCTTGGGGCAGTGTTGACAGACCGATGCTGAGCTCGATAGTGTCCACTTTCCTCTTAACAGCTGTTCCTTTGGGAATGTCAGGACAAGTCGAGAAATTATGAATGTCATGTGACACTAGGAGAATGTTTAGCAATGAGGCAGCTTGAACATCAATATAGGGTAAACTTGTCAGAATCTCCAGCCAGACTGTGAACATGGCAGGGTTGGGTAGGAGTGTAGTATGTTAATTGCCCTTGCTAGTGTATGGAGGGTATATTCTACTTTTGGTGTTTAGTGAGACTTCTGTGGGCCAGGTATAGAGGGAGCTGGTCGAGGCAAAGTTTCACATCAGGCAAAGTTTCATCTCATCTCAGCTCTTCCAACAGAACCCACTGATCTTACTCCACATGCTCCCAGATTTATAGAACATAGAACATAGAACAATACAGCACAGAACAGGCCCTTCGGCCCACGATGTTGTGCCGAACATCTATCCTAGATTAAGCACCCATCCATGTACCTATCCAATTGCCGCTTAAAGGTCGCCAATGATTCTGACTCTACCACTCCCATGGGCAGCGCATTCCATGTCCCCACCACTGTCTGGGTAAAGAACCCACCCCTGACATCTCCCCTATACCTTCCACCCTTCACCTTAAATTTATGTCCCCTTGTAACACTCTGTTGTACCCGGGGAAAAAGTTTCTGACTGTGTACTCTTATCTATTCCTCTGATCATCTTATAAACCTCTATCAAGTCACCCCTCATCCTTCGCCGTTCCAACGAGAAAAGGCCGAGAACTCTCAACCTATCCTCATACGACCTATTCTCCATTCCAGGCAACATCCTGGTAAATCTTCTCTGCACCCTCTCCAAAGCTTCCACATCTTTCCTAAAGTGAGTTGACCAGAACTGCACACAGTAATCCAAATGTGGCCTAACCAAAGTCCTGTACAGCTGCAACATCACTTCACGACTCTTGAATTTAATCCCTCTGCTAATGAACGCTAATACACCATAGGCCTTCTTACAAGCTCTATCCACCTGAGTGGCAACTTTCAAAGATCTATGTACATAGACCCCAAGATCCCTCTGTTCCTCCACCTGACTAAGAACCCTACCGTTAACCCTGTATTCTGCATTCTTACTTGTTCTTCCAAAATGGACAACCTCACACTTGGCAGGGTTGAACTCCATCTGCCACTCCTCAGCCCAGCTCTGCATTATATCTAAGTCCCTTTGCAGCCGAGAACAGCCCTCCTCACTGTCCACAACTTCACCAATCTTCGTATCATCTGCAAATTTACTGACCCACTGTTCGACTCCCCCATCCAAGTCATTAATAAAAATTACAAACAGCAGAGGACCCAGAACTGATCCCTGCGGAACTCCACTTGTAACTGGGCTCCAGGTTGAATATTTACCATCTACCACCACTCTGACTTCGACCGGTTAGCCAGTTTTCAATCCAATTGGCCAAATTTCCCTCTATCCCATGCCTCCTGACTTTCCACATAAGCCTACCATGGGGAACCTTATCAAATGCCTTACTAAAATCCATGTACACTACATCCACTGCTCTACCCTCATCCACATGCTTGGTCACCTCCTCAAAGAATTCAATAAGACTTGTAAGGCAAGACCTACCCTTCACAAATCCGTGCTGGCTGTCCCTAATCAAGCTGTGTCTTTCCAGATACTCATAAATCCTATCCCTCAGTACCCTTTCCATTACTTTGCCTACCACAGAAGTAAGACTAACTGGCCTGTAATTCCCGGGGTTATCCCTATTCCATTTTTTGAACAGGGGCACAACATTCGCTACTCTCCAGTCCCCTGGTACCACCCCCATTGACAGTGAAGACGAAAAGATCATTCCCAACGGTACTGCACTTTCCTCTCTTGATTCCCACATAATCCTAGGATATATCCCGTCAGGCCCGGGGGACTTGTCTATCCTCAAGTTGTTCAAAATGTCCAACACATCTTCCTTCCTAACAAGTATCTCTTCTAGCTTACCAGTCCGTTTCACACTCTCCTCTTCAACAATACGGTCCCTCTCGTTCGTAAATACTGAAGAAAAATATTCATTCAAGACCTCTCCTATCTCTTCCGACTCAATACACAATCTCCCACTACTGTCCTTGATCGGACCTACCCTCGTTCTCGTCATTCTCATGTTTCTCACATACGCATAAAATGCCTTGGGGTTATCCTTGATCCTATCCGCCAAGGATTTTTCATGCCCTCTCTTAGCTCTCCTAATCCCTTTCTTCAGGTCCTTCCTGGCTATCCTGTATCCCTCCACTGCTCTGTCTGAACCCTGTTTCCTCAACCTTATGTAAGCCTCCTTCTTCCTCTTTACTAGACATTCAAACTCCCTCGTCAACCAAGGCTCCCTCACACGACCATTTCTTTCCTGCCTGATAGGTACATACATATCAAGGACACGTCATATCTGCTCCTTGAAAAAGTTCCACATTTCCACCACATCCTTCCCTGACAGCCTATGCTCCCAACTTATACTCCTCAAATCCTGTCTTACACCATCGTAATTTCCCTTCCCCCAATTGTAAAATCTACCCTGTTGCACCACACCTATCTCTCTCCATAACCAAGGTGAAAGTCACAGAATTGTGGTCACCATCACCAAAATGTTCACCCACTAACAAGCCCATCACTTGTCCCGGTTCATTACCGAGTACCAAATCCAATATGGCCTCCCCTCTGGTTGGATAATCTACATACTGAGTTAGAAAAGCCTCCTGGACACACTGCACAAACACCGCCCCATCCAATCTACTTGATCTAAAGAGCTTCCAATCAATATTTGGGAAGTTGAAGTCGCCCATGACTACGACCCTGTGGCTTCTGCACCTTTCCAAAATCTGTTTCCCAATCTGTTTCTCCACATCCCTGCTGCTATTGGGGTGCCTATAGTAAACTCCCAACAAGGTGACTGCACCTTTCCTATTTCTGACTTCAGCCCATACTACCTCCAAAGGCAGAAATTTCTGCCAGCAACTTTAAAATGAGAAGGAACCATAACCACTGGTGGTGAGAGGATGAAGCTAAAATGACCAGCAGTGGTGCAGAACCCTAACCCTGATCTGACTGCAGTTTAGGAAGCTTGAATATCACTCAGTACTGATGCTGTACAGAATTATTAACAAACCACTCCACACTGGCACAGCATACCTTAGCTTTCCCTCACTCTGATTTATTCCATTACTTCTCCAGTTACAGGCACAGACTCAGCAGTATGTGTTACTTTCAGAATCAGGTATCACATTGGCTTTATTCCAACCCCTAATAGCCATCTTCTGTATTCACCAATACCCTGTTAGTGACTGTCAGCAACTGGTAAATTTCTCTCCCAATGCTCTTATATTTCACACACCCTATCTCCAAGAAGCGAATGCTTTAATGCTGTCAAAGACTCTGAAATGGAACTCTCAGTGCCAGTAAAAATTCATAAACAGTGAACCAGAATTGTAAGGGTAGGATGAGACAGTTCAGCTCATTGTATCTATGCTGACTGCTGTAAAGAGTTCTCCAATTAGTCCCACATTCCCCTCCTCCTTCTCTAGGACCCTGTAGTTTTGCAAATCTTACTCAATTTCCTTTTGAAGGTTACGAATGAATCTGCTTCCATCACCTCACGCAGCATATTCCACATCGTAATGACTCACCGTGAAAATAAATTCTCATCTCGCTCTGCTTTCTTCAGCTAATTATCGAAATCTGTTTCCTCTGATGATAAACCCTTTGGCTTTCTCTTCAATTTTATTTCTACAAAAAAGTCTCCCCAATTTTAAACATCTCAATGAAACCCCCTCAATGTTCCCTGCTCTGAGGACATAGCCAGTTTCTCCAGCCTCTCCACCGACTTGAAACGCCTGGGCCCTGGCCCCACTTGGAGGAATCTTGTTGTCCCCTTCTCTAAGGTCTCAAGACCCATTTCTAAAGTGTCCGGAAGCAATCCTCTGTTTGAAAATGACCCTATAATTTTCAAAGATAAAAAGCAGAAGTTGCTGGAACAGCTTGGCAGGTCCTGGCAGTATCTGTGGAGAGAAATCGGAGTTAACGTTTCAGGTTGAGTGACCCTTCCTCAGAACAGTCACTTGCAAAGCCTCGACAACTCCAGCTTGTAGGACCAAGGTTCCTTGATCAAATTAAAAGAAAAATAGCTTTTCAATTTCGGACATCTTCAATGTATGAACATTCAGGAATATCTATTTCTGTGTCCCCATTTAAAATTGCAACATTTAATTTATATTTACCTCTAATGCTGTCTGTAACAGAAAATAACAAAAATTGTTCAGAACGGGAAAGGCTATTAGAGACAATAAGCCTGTCACTTTCCAGGAAAGCCCGTTCATTCCACCTGCTTTCCCTGGACAGCAATTTAATTGTCTCTTGGCCTCATTTACATTGTCAGCTTCATGGGGACCTACTGCATGTCCCTGACACACTGAAAGTCAGGGAGATGCCTGTTCCCTTTTGTCACCACTCAGTCAGTGATAAGGTTCTTCCTGAATTCATTCCTCCACCTCATTTCCTGCTGTTTGACTCCCATCCTTGCTTTCAGTGAGATGTAGTGACTGCACACAGTGAGAATGTGCTATCACAGGCTCCACACTAATTAAACACCTCGACAACCCACGACAAAAAGAGATAGATTTTAGAAGTATTACAAAGCAGGGAGTAACTTCAAACCTTATAACAGATTCATCGATCGATTCAGCTGAACAACTACAGTCACAGTGAGTGAAGCAATATTGTGAGCATCATCTGCTCCGTGCTGTAGCAATTAGTGCCTTCATCAAGAACTTAAACGATATCAGGTTCTGAAGTAATCTCAGTCCAGTTACAATTGGACGATGGTGGTGGATAAAACATAGTCATTTCTTTGTTCCGATGACTGCTCCTGCTGTTTGTGCAGAGTTGGAGCCTCTCTCCCCAGCTTGCTTCCACTAATGCATGCTGACAGCAATCTAAAAGCAAGCCTTAGTTAATAGCCAGTGATCTCCATGGATTTCATCTCTGTTCAGCCAGGCAAAAGCAGAGGCTATTAAGATGTCACTCCAACATGTACCACAGCCCTTCCCACTGTACACTACACCCCCTCTTGCAAGACAAGGTCAGAGCGCTTTGTTGAAGGTGGTACTTAAAGGGAGCTGATGGCCTAGTGGTATTATTGTGGGAGTGTTCATCCAGGAACCCAGGTCATATCCCTGGAACTCGGGTTTGAATCCTGCCATGACAGATGGTCAAATTTGAATTCAATTTTCTAAAAAACTGGAATTAAGAGTCTAATGATGACCATTGTGGATTCTTGGGAAAACCAATCTGGGTCACTAATGTCCTTTAGGGAAGGAATCTTCCATCCTTACCTGGTCTGGCCTACACGTAACTCCAGACCCACAGCAACATGGTTCACTCTGAACTGCCCTCTGGGTAATTAGGGATGGCCAATCAATGCTGACCCAGCCAGTGACACCCTCACCATGTGAATGAGTAATAAGAAAAGGCTGAGCTTGCAACCAAAGGAATATTGAAGGGTAAGAGGTGATTTGATCAAATGTCTTGGTCCTGAGGAGTCCTGACCAGGTGGATGTGGAAGCAATTGTTCCTCTTGTGGCAACTAAGGGGAACTAGTTACAATTTAGAGATTGCCTGTTGAAGACAGAGAGGAGGAACTTTATTTTATCTCAGTGGGCCATTAGTCTTTGGAATTCTCTTCCTGAAAAGGGAGAATCCTTGAATATTTTTAAGGCAGAGTTAAGCAAAGATGACAGGTGAAAGTGGTCAGAGGGAATGCAGAGTCAATAACCAGCAACAATCTTATTGAACATAGAACAGTACAGCACAGTAGAGGCCCTTTAGCCCTCAATGTTATGTTGCTTCGATGGTGGAATAGGTTCAAGGAGCTGAATAGCCTTCACATACTTGTTTGTGTGTTCATAGTTGGAAGACAATTTCTGTCAGGTAGCCCACCCATTGCTTCCGTCCATTGGAACCCAAGTACAACATAGTGGCATCAGTGACCCCTGACACAGAGTGGACACCAGCAAGCAGCACTATTTCTAGATAGTGCCACCTGTGAGGAGTTAGAATTCATGGCTTCAGGAAACACCAGGGGGAGAAATCATACCGGTGACCCCAAAGGCTTCAAGAGAAACAGCTCAGCCCACAAACCCAATGGCAACACTCAACACAGACAGATTCTTCAGAGAAGGCATGGAAAATATTTCCAAACAGACAGAAGGTACAGAGGTTCAGATGGAACTTGCCGTCCTGAGGCGCAGTGATAGACTGCATCGTGAGGTGGGGCTCTTTGGGCATGATTCAGAGTTCCAGTGAGCTGGTGAGGGGTCAGACATTGAGAGTGGCATAAGCCAAAGTCAGAAGTGACTCAGACAAAAAGACAAAACCTAAACATGGCGTTAATTCAGGCTGAAAGAGCAGGATTCCGTTTTTAAATGTCACCCTCCAGGTGGGCATCTGTGCCACAACACAAGGATTTCCATCAGGCAGGGCTGGAGAAAGGACACCCAGAGCCATGGGAGAAAAACCCACCTTCTCCCAGACAGCGGGTGGGGGAGAGCTAGAGAAATCACAAACCAAACCACATCAAGCAGCTCACCACCATGGAGGACAATCTTTCAAAAAGGACAGGGCTGGCAGCTGAATGTTCTGAGTTTTAGACAATATAGGAAGGACAGAAAGAAAGGCAAGAGAGGAGAGTCAGTGGAGATTAAGGAAAATATTACAACAGTCATTAGGCATGATATTTCTGCAGGATCGTCCAATGAAAATAAATGGGTGGAAATTAGAAATAAGAAAGGGATAATCCCCTTGATGGGATTCTGTTATTCCCCCCCCACCCCCCAATAATCAGCATGATGGGACTGTACTATAGGGTCCCCAATAATCACCATAAGACCATAGGACTATAAGACATAGGAGTGGAAGTAAGGTCATTCGGCCCATCGAGTCCACTCCGCCATTCAATCATGGCTGATGGGCATTTCAACTCCACTTACCCGCATTCTCCCCGTAGCCCTTAATTCCTCGTGATATCAAGAATCTATCAGTCTCTGCCTTGAAGACATTTAGCGTCCCGGCCTCCACTGCACTCTGCGGCAATGAATTCCACAGGCCCACCATTCTCTGGCTGAAGAAATGTCTCCGCATTTCTGTTCTGAATTGGCCCCCTCTAATTCTAAGGCTGTGTCCACGGGTCCTAGTCTCCTCGCCTAATGGAAAAAAATTCCTAGCATCCACCTTTCCAAGCCATGTATTATCTTCTTAGTTTCTATTAAGTCTCCCCATAATCTTATAAACTCCAATGAATACAATCACAGGATCCTCAGCCGTTCCTCATATGTTAGACCAACCATTCCAGGGATCATCCGTGTGAATCTCCGCTGGACACGTTCCAGTGCCAGTATGTCCATGATGGAACTGTACTATAGGTCCCCAATAATCACCTTGATTGGATTGAGCTATATGGCCCCCCAGTAGTCCGAGGGAAATTGAGGAGTAAATACAGTGCTCCCCGCTGTTCCCATTCCAGGAAGCCTGAAACCGCGGATAGGAGCAAATCCATTCATTTAAATTGGAAACGTACCTTCCCAGCAGCCCCCTGGTCCCTGGTTCCGAAAAGTTCCCTGTAATATATTCCGGTCGCGATAAACCATAGGTAACTAAAACTACGGAGACCAGACCCACAGATACGGGGGTGCCCTGTGTGTCAAGAGATCTCAAATATCTCTATGAACAACAAGGAGGTGATTTTAATTTTCCAAATATTGCCGGGTACTGCCAGTGTTAAAGGCTTGGATGGTGAGGAATTTATTAAATGTTTTAGATTAGATTACTTACAGTGTGGAAACAGGCCCTTCGGCCCAACAAGTCCACACCAACCCGCTGAAGCGCAACCCACCCGTACCCCTACATTTACCCCTTACCTAACACTACGGGCAATTTAGCATGGCCAATTCACCTGACCCGCACATCTTTGGACTGTGGGAGGAAACCGGAGCACCCGGAGGAAACCCACACAGACACGGGGAGAACGTGCAAACTCCACACAGTCAGTCGCCTGAGTCGGGAATTGAACCTGGGTCTCAGGCGCTGTGAGACAGCAGTGCTAACCACTGTGCCACCGTGCCGCCCACGATGTGTTGAAGAAAATATTCTGCATCAACATGTAAATGTACCTTCTAGAGAAGGACCTTCTCTTGGGTAATGGGACAGGGCATGTGATTGAAGTGTTAGTAGGAGAACACATAATTATGGAAAAGGATAAGCCTTCCATAAAAATTAAAGTTTTCGATTTGAGTAAGGCAAATTTTAATGGTATGAGACAAGAACTTTCCAATATTGATTGGAGCAGACTGTTCCCAGGTAAATGGACGACTGATAAGTAGGCAGCTTGTGAAATTGTGACAGTGAGTTTAGAGGCATAATGTTCCTGTTAAAGTGAAGGGTCAGGCTGGTAGGATTAGAGAACAATGGATTAATAAATATGTTGAGGTTCTAGTCAAGAACAGAAAAGATTCATATGGTAGATGTAGACAACTGGGATCAAATGAGACTCTTGAAGAGTATAAAGAGTGTAGGGGCATTCTTAGGAGTGGATTCAGGAAGGTAAAGAGAGGATATGAGATAGACTTGGCAAACCAGGTTAAGGATAATCCAAAGAGATTCTACAAGTATATTAAGAGCAAATGATCGGCTAGCGAGAGAGTAGGATCCATTAAAGATCAATGATGTCATCCATGTGTTGAACCTCAGTTCATAGATCATACATCATGAAAAGAGACCCTTCAGCCCAACCAGTCCATGCTAAACATAATCCCAAGCTAAACTAGCCCCACTACCTGCTCCTGGCCCATATCTCTCCACACCAGGTCCTAGCTCCCAGCCTTGCCGGATTTTCACCATCCCTCCAGATCTCCCCCTCTCTGAGGATGAAAGATCAGTCCTCAGCAGGGGCCTCACCTTCGTTCCCCTACGCCCTCGGATTAATGAGTTCAACACGCGGCGAGATATTGAACAATTCTTCCGCCGCCTTCGCCTCCGTGCCTACTTTCACAACCAAGACTCCCGCCCACCCTCTGACGACCCCTTCTCCCGCCTCCAACACACCCCATCCACCTGGACACCCCGTGCAGGCCTCCTACCCGCCCTCGACCTCTTTATAGCCAACTGCCGCCGTGACATCAACCGACTCAACCTGTCCACCCCTCTCACCCACTCCAACCTCTCACCCTCAGAACGTGCAGCCCTCCACTCCCTCCGCTCCAATCCCAACCTCACCATAAAAAAAAAAGCTCCCTACCTTTTATCTCAGCCGGCTTGGCTCTCTCTCTCTTATTCCTGATGAAGGGCTTATGCTCGAAACGTCGAATTCTCTATTCCTGAGATGCTGCCTAACCTGCTGTGCTTTGACCAGCAACACATTTGCAGCCATATCTCTCCAAACCTTTCCTCTCCATGTACTTATCCAAATGTCTTTTAGACATTGTAATTGTACCCACATCCACCACTTCCTCAGGAAGATCATTCCAGATGCAAATGACCCTCTGTGTAAAAGATTTGCCTCTCATATCTTTTTTAAAATTGGTGAGGCCTCTTCTGGAATACTGTGTCCAGTTTTGGTCACCCAGTTATAGGAAGGATATTACTAAACTGGAGAGGGTTCAGGAGAGATTTACCAGGTTGTTGCTGGGTATAGAAAGTTTGGAGTTATGGAGAAAAGTTAGACGGGCTAGAACATTTTTCACTGGAGTGTAGGAGATTGAGAGATGACCTTATACAAGTTTATAAAACCTTGGGGTCATAGATATGGTGAATAATAAGGGTCTTTTCTCTAGGAAGGGGAATTTTAAGACTAGGGAGTTTATTTTCAAGGTGAGAGGAGGAAGTTTTAAAAAAGCGATGAGGGACAACCTTTCTTTACACAGAGAATGTATCATGTTTGCAATGAACTGACAGAGGAAGTGATGGATGTAGGTACAGATACAACACTTAAAAGACATTTGGATAACTACATGAGGGATATGGCTACGTGCAGGAAAGTGGGACTAGTTTAGTTCGGAACATGATCAGCGTGAACTAAAGGGTTTGTTTCCATATTGTATGATTCTGTGACTCAATGACTTTTTTTTTAATGGAAGCTACAACATCAGAAATAGTACTGCCAGCAAAAGTTTAGATTCATGGATGGACCAAGCAATATTGGACATTCTGATGAGAATAATGTTTGAGACTTCCATAACTTTGAAGTTCGACACTAAGACAGAAGCTGAACCAGTAAGTAC